>NC_091006.1:5330303-5633333 GCF_041146395.1 Eulemur rufifrons | reverse complement strand
TACTGTTGGGACTTTAGTTTTCTGGGCCTAAAAACACAAAATTGGAGACTTGGTGGGCCAAGATCCCTGGGAGAAAAGAGGGGCAGAGACCTGAATTCAGCATCAGGCTGGTTCTCCTCAAGACAGTTGCCCATTTCTAAAACTGAGTTGGTCAGGAGGCTAAGAAGCTTAAGCAGAAAACTTCTAAAAAACAGAGCAGAGATTTTGGTAGCCTTGTTGAGCTAAAGAGACAAAGATTTGAGTTCAGGACCTGACAAGCAGAAGGGCGTTGGTGAACACACCAGATTCTTATATTGAAAGCCTGACTAAGGGCTATGCTTTAGGAACAGGAGCAAACCAAAAGCGGAATGAACCTCAACAAAATTGTAATGAAAATTTGACTCAGCTCAATCACTGATTATTAAATGAAGGTGATCAGCTCCTACTTTATCTGCCCAGCAAGGAAAGAGTGAATATTCTAAAGGAAGATACTATTTTTATACACAAATCCAGAATTTAATAAAAAAGTGTTAAGTATGCTGAGATAGGACTTTGTGACAGAAAACTATTAGAAAAAACAAAAAATAGAAACAGACTAAAAGGTAATCCTGATATGAGAGTTAAGTAGACAAGGACTTTAAAAAAAGATGAAAAGATAGAGAATTACACCAAATAATTTGTGTATATATTGGTATGCATAATTGAAGTCCAAAAAGAAAAGTAGTGAGAGCACAGGATTTCCCAAAACTGATTAAAGACAACAAACATAGATTCAAGAAGTTTATTGAAACCCTAAGGGGGAAAAAAAATAAAACCTAGAATTTTACAGTCAGTAAAAATCTCCTTCAAAAAACAAAGAAAGAAAAAAAAAGACATTTCAGACAGACTGAAAATCCATTGCCATCAGAACTTCACTAAAAGAAATACTAAATGGAGTTCTTCAAGAGGAACAAGATCCCAGATGAAACAAAAAGAAATTCAGTAGGGATGGAAGAGCAATAGAAAGAGGAAATGTAAGTATAAATGAATATTGACTGTACAAAATAATATAATGCCCTCTGGTGTCTTAAATGTATGTAGAATTAAAATAAATGACAAAAATAAAGAAAAGTGAGGATGGGTAAATAGAATTAAAGTGTCCTAAGGTCCTAGCATTATTGGGGAAATGGTAAAAGCAATATATTTCTGCTACACATGTTGTAATCTTTCAGGTAATCACTAAAAGACTTTTTTAAATGTACAGCAAATTAACCAGGGGAAAAAAAAAACTGAGCCAACTTTGGCTCTGCAGGAAGTGACAATGCTAGGGTATGATAGAGCAAAGACTTATAAAGAACCTAGACCCTTAAAATGACTACACAGAGCAGAGCTACCCCACAAATCTGCATTGCTAAACTCAAAACTCTTAGGTAAGTGAGAAATAAACCTCTATATCCTTTAAGTTAGAATATTTTCGGGTCTACTTGTGTATTCATTCCCTAGGGCTGCTATAACAAATTACCACAAAGTTGGTGGCTTACAACAACAGAATTTTATTTTCTCATAGTTCCAAAGGCCGAAGTCCAAAATCAAGGTATCAGCAGGGCTACGTTCCCTCTGAAGGCTCTACGGGAGAATCCTTGCCACTTCCAGCCTCTGGTGGCTCCAGGTGTTCCTTATATAACTCCGTTCTCTGTCTCTGTTTTCACATGGACTTTTAGTCTTCTATGTCTTATCTTCTATTGTAAGGATACTTGTCATTGGATTTAGGGATCACCCAGATAATCCAAGGTGACCTCATTTACAGATCCTTAATTACATCTGCAAAGGACTTTTTTCTAAATAAGATCACATTCACAGGTCTTGGGGAGTTAAAACATGGATATATCTCCAGTGTGCCACAATTCAACCCTCTACACCCTGTTACTGTAGTTTAGTCTTACTCTAAGGAATTTCCTTAGAATTCTCATGCTAACTGCTATAAATGACATATAGGTACTGACAATACACAAATGTTTCTGTTTAGCATAGACTCTCAATGATTTAGCAGAGCAATGAACAGACTCTTGATCTACCCCCTAAAACTTGCTCATTCTATAGTTTTATCTTAGTAAATGATAATTCTGGTCTTCTAGTTTCTCAAGCTAAAATACTTGCGTCAGCCTAGGGTCCTGTTTCTCCTATTTCTCACATCAAATCTATTACCCAATCCTTCCAGTTCATCTTTAAAATACATCTAGAATCCAGCAACTTATTGTCACCACTGTTATCACCCTAGAATAGATCAAGTCATCATCATCTCTTACCTGGATTATCCCAATAGCTCCTCAGCTACTTTCCCCACTTCCTTCCTTGAACCCTCACATCCTACTCTCCACTCAGCACCTCACATGATTTCATTTAAATGTAAATCAGATTGTGTCACTTCTCTGTTCAAAATCTACCATTGCCTTCCCATCTCACTGAGAGTGATAATCAAAATTCTTATAAGGCTCTCCAATGCCTGACATAATCTGTCCCCTTATGAGCTCTTTGACCTTATCTAGTAGCTCTCCATCTTATCACACTGGGCTACTTGCTGCTCCTTGAATGTAACAGGCTTATATCCATTTACTGTATTCTCAGCTTATAATGCTCTTTGCCCAAATGTCTTCAAATCTCACTATTTTCCCTTCCAGTTTTTGCTCAAGTATTTCCTTCTTAGTAAGACCTTTCCAAACCATTCTATTTAAAATTTCAATTCCCTTGGCACTCACTATCCCATTTCCAAGTTTTATTTTTTTCTATAGACATTATCTTTATCTATTTCATTTACAAATTCATTGCCCACTTCCCCAACTAGAATGTAAATTCCTCGGGGACAGGAAATTTTGACTGTTTTGTTCACTGATGTTTTCCTACTGCCTAGAAGAGCACCTGGCACAGATAAGGAGCACAGATAATGAATATATGCTGAATGAAGAAATAGTGTTTGACAGGGACAGGAAATAGGTATTTTCATATCTTTTTGGTGGGAATGAAAATTAGTTTATCTTCTGTGAGCAGCAAATACTTATATAGATAGTGTCAGAATTGATTTGCATTATAGGACATTCAGCTGGTTTCAGATAATGTGGTTGGTGTGGGAAAAACCCCACACATCTGGTCACAGAAGTGTTTTGTGTTGAATGTTGAGAGTATAGTAGGAGAAGGAAAGTGTTCATTTTTCTTACAGAACCCCCAACTATCTTCTGTTATCCAATTCACACACCAAGCCAAAATTTACCCTGCCCTACATTTACCCAGGGCCAAGTACCAGGCAACTAAAGCCCACCCCTATAGCCCAAAGTCCACAAGAATTATTCAAACTAGCTGTTTATTCTGCCCTGCCTTTCCTGTCCTGTGGAAACCCCAATAAAGGCTCTGGCTCCGGTTCTCTCCTTGCTCCTAATTTTTGCCTCATGATCATCTTGATCTTTCCTCTGTGGCCCTATGTGCTGTGTCCCCTTCTCTCCGAAAATGTATGTAGTAAATTTCTTCTTTCAATGACATTGATTGACCTTTCTGTGTTGTCATTCGGTCACCTCCATAAATTAAAATCTCATCAGTACAAAAGAGATACTCTGACCCAGTACTTCTTCTTAGAAGAAACTATTACAAAGATGTACATGCACATCTATGCAAAGCTGAAATATAAGACTATTCATTCCAGAATTTCAAAAACCTGAAAAAAATCCTAAATATTCACTAATATGGTACTCGTTAAATATAATAGAAAAATATAAAATTTCTCCTACCACAAAATACTATACCACCATTAGAAAGAATAAAAATTATGTATCAATATGGAATGTTCTCTAAGAAATAATGGTGAGTAAAAAACAATGTGTTCAATAATTTGTAGTATGATAACATTTGTAAAAAAAATAAAGGTGAGGGGCTTTATATACAGATATATTGGTATAATAGAATAACTCAAAGTAGTTTAAAAAAACTTGTGACAGTAAATTCATGTGGAGAAGATAAATAGTGAAAGGGAGAATTTTTTCACTATAATCTTATTTAAGTTTTTAAAATCAATGTGATGATTCATTTAAAAACAAATATAAAATAAAAACACTGTTTTTTATTTTATAAAAAATAAAAGGGGAGCTAGGAGGAAAGCAGCAATTATTTCTAAGCTAGAAACTTTGGGAGGTGATGGAGTTTGCTGAAATATAATCACAGGAAGTATATGACAATGGGAAATATAGATGTAAAACATAACCCTGAAGCTTTAACAATTAAAAGATAGATAATGGCATATAAAAAATAAAAATAAACCTCAGTGTGAAACAATAAGTGTTTTGAAAGACTGCAGATCTATGAAGGGCTGACTGCATATGTCGCCTATGAAAATGGAGAGGTAAATATGGTCCTCTAGGATCTGCTTAAAGAAAAGACAGTGCTGATAGAGGAAGAATAATGACTTAAAGGCACACATCAACTAAAACTTAACAAGAGTAGGGTCTGTAAGGAAATCCTGAAAAACATTTCAGTGGTGTCAACCACTGAGCATCTGTGCTCTGCCTGGTTCTCACTCACTCACTTGGACAGAACCTCCTTTACATTTCTTCTACCCACCACCCGTGGCCTCTTTACTTGTTCCAACTAGATGTCATCCAGTTTGGTGATATGATAACCTACATGTGGGAAAATGACACAAGACTTGAATTTTAATTTAAGCACCGTTTCAAAACTGAGACAGCCTGGATCTTTAAGGATGTTACCACATAAAGAACAAAATAAAAGTCTGTCTCGGTGGTGCACACCTGTAGTCCCAGCTACTTGGAGGGCTGAGGCAGAAGGATTGCTTGAGCCCAGGAGTTTGAGGTTGCTGTGAGCTATAATTGTGCCACTGCACTCCAACCAGGGCAACAAAGCAAGACCCTGTCTCAAAAAACAAACAAACAAGAAAAACAACAAAACCCCCCAAACCAAACAACAAACCCCCCAAAACCAAAAACAAAATAAATAGCCTTTCATATATAATCACATAGCAAAAGGCTTTAGAATACCTGAAGCCTGCATGTCAAAGCTGAATCCATTATGCCATGTAAAGATTCTTAATACTTCAAAAATGGAAAAGAGACAGCAGTTTACTTTCAAAATTTGGATTATACAGAGAAGCAATCCGTACCTAATGCGGCTGTGCTGCTCTACTTCTCCAGCAGCACATTCCTGCACAGCTTCCTCTGAACATCTTTTAATTGATGCTCGTGATTGAACCAAACAATCACATCTCTGTATGCTTACCCCACCAATGTCTCCTAAGGAGCAGAGAAGAGAAAATACCTGTGGGGAGTGTCCAGGACACAACCCAATGCAGGCACCGCCATAACAAAAATATAACCTGTTTAAAAAGTCATGCTGATTTTGTATTCTAGTCCAGAAAAATCTGAATGTTAAATGTTTATATACAATGCTACAAATTATTTCTCATGTCAATTATGTAGCTTTTTTTTCCTCTTAAAATTGATGCTTCAGGAAGACACACTTTTATCACAATTTAAAGAAGAAATGAGATTTGGAGGCTTCCAATTCCCCCACGGACACAATATCAGCTACCCATGCAGTGACCCACAATCAGCTGATCACACCACACAGGTTCATACACAATCTTGCCCCCATGTCACACACTCAATATGACCCTCCAAAACTACATATATCTTGACCCCATCTCTCTCTTACACGAACCAGTCTTACTTGCACAGAGTTTCTTTCACTCAACTATCCCCCCAAACCCAATCGCACACACTCGGGCCCTCCTTTGCCCCCTCTCACATACATGACTGGGCTTGCGGATTTCTCCCCTTCAGATTCCCCAGGCTGGTCTGCTCCCAGACGGTCAGGTTCCACATTCGGATTCGCTCTTCCGCCTGCCGAACACGCTCTGCAGCTGCCTGCCTCAAGAGCTTCCGCACGTTTCCAGCATTAAGCGGAACTGCGAGCAGTCTCTGTGCAACCAGGCTCCCGCTGGAGTCCTAGAGAACTCAGCCCCCTTGGGCAGGGCCTATCCAGTCGCTGGCAAAGTCTTGGACTACATTTCCCAGGAGGCCCTGTGATCCCGCATGTCTCCAGGTAAGTGGCCGAAGTCTAGAGAGTCTCACTCTGAGGCTGGGCTGTGTCAAAGAAAAATTGCACCAGATAAGTTAAATAGGCAAGGAAGACTTCGTTAAAATACTACTGCAATAGTCAACTTCGAATACAAGAGTAGCTGGAAATTTGTAGCTGACGGGCAGGGTGAAGGAGACAGTGGCGGTAAATTACTAAGAGGAAGTTAAGTATTAAATATCAAGGGTGGGGGGATTCTTGCGAAACTGGTTTGGCAGGATTCTTGCTGAAATGGGGTTGGCAGGCCGGGCTCAGAGGAGCCTGACTAAAGTTTGGTCTAGGGAGTCTTTGTCAGCTGAGATTTCTGTAAGGCTCCGATGAGCGGGTCAGCTCCAGAGTTTTGGACTGTTCCAGAGTCCGCGCCACGGGAATAGGGAGGACCAGGCTGTAGTTTTCAGCCTCTTGTCGCTTCGTGGACTACACCTCCCAGAGGCCTCTGGGCCCAGTGATCTCTCCCGCGAGAACTAGATCGTCTCCGGTGGAGTGGGCGGGATCTTCCCGCGGGTTTGGGCGAACAGCCTCAGGCTTTGTGAAAGCGGGCTTCCACTTGTGTGGACCGGAGCAGACCCCAGCCGACAGGCATAGGTGAGGGGGCTCCGAACCGGGCTCGTCTGGAACCTCTGGCCTGTGTGGGATCCGTGGGAGCAGGCTGAGAAGAGATTGTGAGGAGTGCATGTGTCTGATTGTGACTGTGTCTCTGTGGTGGGCGTGTGTCTGTGTACGGAACTGTGAGGGCGGGGAGGAGTTTTTTTCCCGGTTACGATTGTGCGTGATTGGAGTTTGTGTGACCTGGTGTGGCACTATGTTTGCGAGTTTGTGGTTCCTTAACCGCGGTTGTGGCTGCGTCCCCTTGGTGTGTGTGTGCTTATTACCATTTGCCAAACTGTGTGTGTGGGTGTAGGATGCCTTAACTGGGAGGTTTGTAGCTATTTCCCCGTGTTTATGATATCTTTGGTTTAGGGTGCACGTGAATTTGTTGTCACTGTGTCCCGAAGGTGTACGGCAGTGAGAGAGTGAGAGGTGCCTATGGACTCCGCGGTTGTGATTGTATCCGTCCCCGTGGTGTGAGTGTGGGACTGTGTGCAGCCCATTGTGTTTAGGTTTGGGATGCCTGTGACGTTTGCGGCCCCGTGGTGTGAGTTTGTGTGACTATGTGTTCCTATAGCCAATGAAGGTGTGGGGCGTCTTTGTCTGTGCCTTTGTGACTGCAGTCACAGAAGACCTCTGTGAAGTCAGGGACAGATTCTGCCCAGAACTGCATTGACCCCCTCTTGTCTGTGATGCCTGAATTGAGCAGGATGCCCTAGACTTCTCTGACCTTCCTCTGTAGGTGGTGGGTGGTAGGGACTGAGCCAGGGTGACTTCTGAAATGGTCAAATGGGCTCCCAGAAGACCCTGACGTTTCCTGACTCCTTTCTCCTTTCTCAGCTCTGCCCTACTTGGATAGAGGCCTCCAAAGAGGAGTAAAGAATGGCTGTTGAACGTCCACAAGGCACCTGCAAGGTAGCCTGTTTCCTCTTTTTCCTGAAATACTTTTTCTTTGTCAGGACATGCCTTGCTTTCCTTCTCTTGAAAATTCTTGCCCATTAGATGACCTGATCCCTGGAATTTCCCCTTTGAGAAAATGTGGCCGCTCCAAACCTTAACTTCCCTCCCCCATCTGATTTTCCCTTACTAATTTGTCAGATGGCCTTAATTTTTCTTTATGGTGTCTTTAAAAAAAATACTGTTTCTTTCTGATTATAAAAGTAAAACAAGATTGTTTTACATAATTTCAAAGTACAGAAATCTCTAATGAAAAAAATATTTAAATTCCCAGTTAAAACCAATGCTAACCTTCCCCTTATGTTTTTTTTTTTTTTGTTTTGTTTTGTTTTTTTTTGAGACAGAGTCTCACTCTGTTGCCCAGGCTAGAGTGCCGTGGCATCAGCCTGGCTCACAGCAACCTCAAACTCCTGGGTTCAAGCGATCCTCCTGCCTCAGCCTTCCGAGTAGCTGGGACTACAGGCATGCGCCACCATACCCAGCTAATTTTTTTCTATATATTTTTAGTTGTCCAGATCATTTCTTTCTATTTTTTAGTAGAGACAGGGTCTCACTCTTGCTCAGGCTGGTCTCGAAATCCTGACCTCGAGCCGTCCTCTCGCCTCGGCCTCCCAGAGTGCTAGGATTACAGGTGTGAGCCACCATACCTGGCCTTCCCCTTATGTTTTATGTGCATATATAAAATATGATTTTTAAAAATTAAATTCATGCATTTACCATTTTAGACTTTACATTTTCACATAAAATTATATTTAAGTATTTTCCTACATAGTTTATTTTGAAAATATTTTTAGAGATGTATAATATTTATTAGAATGCCTACGGCTTATTTTTTTTCTTTCAAATTTGGTACAGAAATGGCACAAAACACTCATTGTGTAGTTTAACAAATAACTATAAAGACCCATGTAAGGAGTATGCAGGTCAAGAAATAGAATATAGCCATCACTGAAGAAGCCCCTGATGTACTCCTCCACAGTCACAAACATTGTGCTCCTATGGTGATAATCACTGTGATCATTTCTTTGCTTTTCACTAGAGCTTTAGTACCTATGTATGAATCCCCAAACCACATAGATTTAGTTTTTGTCTGTTTTCTAGCTTTGTATGAATAAACATTCTTTTGTGTCTTTTCTCACAAAAACTACGGTTCATTCTTTTTATTTTTGAATGTATACTATCCCATTGTATGAACATATTATAATTTGCTATCCATTCAACTTTTAATGTACATTTGACTTGCCTCTGATTTTTGGCTATTACAGGCAGTGTGACTGTGAACATTTTGTGCACATATTTTGGTGCACGTATGCTTGCATTTCTTTAGTGCCATTAATTGCTGATGAATAGAGTTTGTACATCTTCAATTTTACCAGACATTACGAAACTGTTCTCTAAAGATAGTGTGCAAGTTTTCACTTGTACCAGCAGTTTACAAGGATTCCTTTAGCACCACATCCATGCCAGCTCTTGGCATCATTATGCTTTTCAAGTTTTTGCCTATTTGGTGAGTGTTTAATGTTATCATGTTTAATTTATAGTTCCTTTATTATTAATGAAGCTGAGCACCAATTCTTGGTCACTTGAATGTCCTCTTTTGTAATGTCCTCTTTTTGTTTGTTTAAATATTTTGCCAGTTTTTAATTGGGTTGTTTTCCAGTGATTTATAGCAGTTATATATGTATATGTTTATATTAATATATCTTCTGTATTTTAGTCTTTTGTTGTTTATATGTGTGGCAAATATTTTCTCCTGCTCTAGCTTGGTTTTTCACTCTTTATGGTGCCTTTTGATGGATAGAGATTCTGGATTTCCATGTAATGAAATCTTTTCCGATGGTTAGTGCTTGTTTAAGAAATTTTTGTCTACCTCCAAATGAAGATTTTCTTGTAAAATCTTTCTACATTTTGGCTATAACATTTTGGTTTTTATACTACTTGGAACTAATTTCTATAGGGTAGGATTCGATTTCATTTTCCAATTTTTCTAGTATCATTTATTGAAAAATTCATCTTTTCTGCACTGATATTCAGTGTCATTTTAGTAAAAACTCAATTGACCATATATGTCTGCATCTATTTTTGTATTCTATATTCTGTTCCCTTAGTCTATTTGTCTCTCCTTGTAGGAATACCATTATTATCTTATTCACCATAACTTTATATTTGGAGTAAGTCCTCTCACCTTGTTCCTCGAGAGTGTCTTGGCTGTTTGTATTCCTTTGCATTTCCATATAAATTTTTGAATTAGCTTGGTTCCACTCAAACATCTCTTGGGATTTTGATTGAATTGCATTATATGTATAATTATATGGGTAGAAATTTGGGGACTTTTCTAATGACATGAACTTCTCAATTGATATATGTCTTAATGTATGTCAACAAGGTCTTGCTTATCTCCTGTAAATAGTTCCAGACAATTAGGAACTATTATATAATCCATTGTACAGTATATTACTTTTGCATTGACTATCAGGAATCTGAGCAATTTAGATAATGATCAAAGTGATAATTTTACCTTTTTTTTTTTTCTTCTTTCAGACAGGGTCTCAGTCTTGCTCAGGCTGGTCTTGAACTCCTGAGCTCAAGTGATCCTCCCGCCTTGGCCTCCCAGAGTGCTAAGATTATAGGTATGAGCCACCGCGCCCGGCCGCTAGCCTGGGTTTTTGATATTAAGTTATTATGACCTTGTCATCATCTTTTTTTTTTCCTGAAATAAGAAAGGCAGCTTAATTAGAAGAACGAAAATGATTGTATGCTAACTTGAACAGCTAGGTTGTATAAGAAAGGACTTGAAAATTCCCTTTCTAATATCCTTCAAAACTTGGATTCCATTTGTACACACCCTGTTCTTTCCACAGACTTGTAACTTCAGCCTGGAATTGAGCAGAAACATGGTTTACAGTTTCCTTCCAATCATTCTTGAACTCCAGACAAGGTGTTGGACCTTTGAACCAATAGGCAGGTTACTGGTGACAGTACCTGAGGAAGACAAAGCTGTGGGTGAAAGTTCTGTATACATGGTATCCTTCCACACCTGTTTTCTCCAGTTCTTTATGTATGATTTCAAACATTTTCTTTTATTCTTAGTCTCCTCAAGTACATTTTTGGAAGTGGGGAATATGGAAATTAGATATAGAGTTAGATACAGATATAGATATTTGTGGTTTAGTATCTTTAATAATATCTGATCTAATCAAGTCTATTTTATATAGTATCTTTTACTCTTCTCCCCATTACATTTCATTTTAAACTATCCTTTCCTCTCCCCTACCTGTTACCCTCCACTGTGCTCTGTCAGGTAATTTCTGCCTCTACATGTTTGCCATCTGTTCTTACCAAAACTTAGTTCAAATATTGGCTCCACTGGGGAAAAAAAAATCATCTCAGATTATTTTACCCACATTAGTCTCATCTCTCTGTAATATGGTATAAAGAGCATGGGCTCTAGTATCAGAAAAATGTGGCTTCCGATCTCAGCTATACCATCTGTGAGCTGTTAAACCTGTGAATAACAGATAATAACACCTTTCTCTCAATGTTGTTGAGATTGAAATAAGATATGTGCAAAAACACTTAACACACATGAGGTGTTCAATAAATATTAGCTCCTTTTCTCCTTTACTTCCCATTCTTGGGACCTCTATAGCAATTACAGTATAAAGCATTTAACTAAAGGCCTTTTGTTTTTCCCAAAGGATTTTATATGCAAATTTTGCTCTGTAGCTACATTGTAAATCCTTTAGAATCAGGATTGTGTCTTTCAGTTCTCTTATATGCATAACTTTTCAATTCATTTAATATTTGTTTTATGACATATTGAGAATCTAAATTCAGTTTTTTTTTCATTTACTCAGCATTATTATCATGTGACGTATTCAATAATAACTTATTTCCTTTTCTCTTACTTTGTACTGCCTATTTGGTGTATATTAAGTAGTTTATTTTATATATTTGAATTTTTTTCAGTTCTTTGATTGATGTTTCTGTGCTTCTACTTGAACCATGTTTAGATTGTTTCTTTTAAGACTCTTTAAATATCTGATCGAATATATCACTTCTTTTCTGAAGATTGCTGTATTCTTTATACTTTTCATTACAAAATAATTTCTTATTACAACAAATTTAGAAAATATAAAGAAGCATAAAGAAAAAACAAAGGTCATCTGTAATCCTATCAAGTAGAGATAACTACTATCAAGTTGTTAGAGTAAATACTTAGAAGTCTTTTTTTTTTTTTTTTTTTTTTTTTTTTGTTGAGACAGAGTCTCACTTTGTTGCCCAGGCTAAGTGAGTGCCGTGGCGTCAGCTTAGCTCACAGCAACCTCAGACTCCTCGGCTTAAGCGATCCTACTGCCTCAGCCTCCCGAGTAGCTGGGACTACAGGCATGCGCCACTATGCCCGGCTAATTTTTTCTATATAGATTTTTTTAGTTGTCCATATAATTTCTTTCTATTTTAGTAGAGACGGGGTCTCGCTCTTGCTCAGGCTGGTCTCGAACTCCTGACCTCAAGCGATCCACCCGCCTCGGCCTCCCAGAGAGCTAGGATTACAAGAAGACTTTTTTTGATGTGATGATATTATGGCTACTGACCTGTAACCTATGTTTATTATACCAAAATACATATGAATTGTTCATATCATTAACATTTATCTTTACCATGAGTTGTAATGGCCTCGTAGTGTTAGCATTTCACCAAGCCCCATGATTTCATCATACTTTCACCAAGTCTTGTTGAATATGGTTTGCTTACAAATTATTGCCATTATATATAATGACAGTCTCTTTTGGGCAAACACTAGTGCTTTCTTTTTTCTTTTTTAGTTAAATTAGAATACATATGTAATTAATGAATATTTTTTTTTATAAAAATAAGTTGTATATTATAGAGGGGCTCAAGTCCCATGTGGCAACAATTCCTAATCCCAAGTATCTACCCAAAGATAGCCACTGTTATCAGTTATTCATTTTTTTAAAGTTTTATCCTATGCATTTAAGTACATACACATATAAACGTGTATGTGGTACTGTTTTGTCACTTAAAATATTTCTATATAAAGAATATCATAAGTATATACTGCAAAATGTAGAAAATAAAGTAACTGCATCACAGGGTTGATCTAGGGATTGAGTTGGTTTGCATAGAACTCTTAGAACAGGACCTGACACATTCACTAAGTGTTACTGTTACTGTTCTGAAACTTGCTTTTTCATTCTGTGCAGAGAACTGTCCACATAGACATGGAACTACCTTGTGTTAATTGCTTTATGTAAGACTATGTTTTGTAATACTGTGACATGTTTAATAATTTCCTGGTTTTTAAACAGCGCTCCAAAGAACATCTATGTACAGGACTTCTCTAAGCTATATATTAAAAACAAAATTATGGGGATAATAGAATATACATATTTTAAACTTCAGTAAATACTTCCAAATTAAATTTCCAAGTGGCTTGATCATGTCACGGTACACTCAGCTGTCTCCAACAGAATCTCTTTCTCTACTGCCAGTTAGGTCATTGATAGCTTTATAACGTGCAAAAAAGCATTTGCAACAAATAGGATGGAGCGTTAATGATTTCATTTCATTTAAGCCAGCTATTCTTAACCTTGGTTACTGAGCAACTGCTCCTATCCCCAGCAATTCTGATTTAACTAGTCTAGGGTATGGCCTGAGCATCACTATTTTTAAAAGGTCACTAGACGATTCTAATGTGCTACCATGGTTGAGAACTGATGATTTATGCTCATATGAGCTGATAAGAAAAAATTAGCTGGGCATGGGGGCGCATGCCTGTAGTCCCAGATACTCAGGAGGCTGAGGCAGGAGGATTGCTTGAGCCCAGGAGTTTGAGGTTGCTGTGAGCTAGGCTGACGTCATGGCACTCACTCTAGCCTGGGCAACAGAGTAAGACTCTGTCTCAAAAAAAAAAGAAAGAAAGAAAGAAAGACAGACAGACAGACATTAAGATTAATTTGATCTGGAGTGGGGTTCAAGCTTTAGAGTTTTTGAAAAGCTACCCAAGTGATTTTAACATGTAATCAGGAATGAAAATCACTGGTTTAGACATATCATAATTTATTTTCTGGAGCTGAGCAAAGTAACTGTGGAAAAAAAAATCAGCATCTTATAGCAAGGAAGTAGGGGAAGGAAGGGATGGTTTTCAGGTATGCAATCAGCAGTATCTGCCATACCTGTGTATTTGCTAGCAACTACTATTATGAAAATACATTGTTCATTTTAGTAGTGTCTTGGGGGAGGGAAAAACTAAAGCATATGGTACATACACATACCATGTTTAATTAGCAGTCTTCTTTCTGCTTTCAAAAGCAAGTGTTGGGTTTTATGAATCTTACATATTTTTTATTTTTTATGTTCCATTTTCTCTTCATCAATTCTTTCCTTTTTTGAGATTCTTTTGTTGTGATATAGAATTCAAATTGATTTTACGTTCTTTTTTTATAGGCATTGAATTCTATTAATTCTTTTATTTGGTAATTTCTTAGTGTCCAGTTTTTGATATGTGTATTGCTCTCTGTTACATCATTTCTAGGTAGTTTGTATTTCCATTAAGTTTCATATTTTACATTGAGAATTACTTAGGAATATTTTTTGTTTTGGTAAATTTTAAATTTTTATTAAATTTCAAACTTACAAAAGTTACAAGAATAGAATGCAGTATTCCTGTGTACCAGTTACTCAGATTTACCAATTGTTACATTTTGGCCTATTTGCATTATCATTCTCATACGAACTTAATTGTTTTCTCTTCCTCTCACTCCACACACACACACACACACACACACACACAAACTACACACACGTTTTATTTAAACCATTTGAGAATAAGTAGCAGACATTTTGCCCCTTCATCTTTAAATACTTCAGTATGTTATTTCCTAAGAACAAGAGTATTCTCTTTTATAACCACAGTAGTCATTAAAATATGAAAATTTAATATTTATATGATACCGTTCTCTAATCCATAATGCATATTTAAAATTTTTCACTCATCCCAATGATATTCTTTATAACAGTCCATCCTACCCTTTCCCCACACATTGTCCAGGATCCAGTCTAGGATCACAGATTTAATTTAGTTATTGTTTCTCTCTAGTCTTTAATCTGGAAGAATTGTTCTCTCTTTTTCTTGGCCTTGACATTTTTGGAGAGGGTAAGCCAATTATTTTGTAGGAAGTCCCTTAATTTGGGTTTGCCTTTTTGTTCCTCGTGTTTGTATTCAGGTTGTAAATTTTGTGGCAGGAACACCACAGAAGTGATAGTGTAGCCTTCTCAGTGCATCAGATCAGGAGATACATGATGTTGATTTGTCCCATCTCTGGAGATGTTAATTTTGATAATTTGTTAAGGTGATATCTACCATGTTTCTCCACTTTAAAATTGGTAGTCGTCTATCTGTAATGAATAATCTGTGGAGAGAGATTTTGAAACTGTGTAAATAACTTGTCATCAAACTTTCACTCACTGGTTTTAGCATCCATTGATAATTAATGTCGGATCTGTTATTGCTATGATATTTTCAAAATGACAGGGGTTTTTGTTTATTTTTATCTCCATTATTTTGTCTATATTAATTAGTTGGCATTCTACTGTAAAGAGCTTTAGAGCTTTCCCTTCTCCCTGACTTATTTGTTAATTTGTAGATATGAATTCATAGATTTTTACTTGACGCAATGGATTATAATCTGTTACTATTGATTTTCATACTCAAATTGTCCCAGATTTGGCCAGTGGGAGCCCATTAAGGCTGGCTTCTGTGTCCTTTTGACTTGCCTCTCTGATTCTCTGAGCATTTTCTTCCTGGAATGAAAAGATATTCTGGGCTCATTTCCAAATACTCTCTTAGCTTCAGCCTGGAATGAATCATTTCTCTAAAAAGCTCTTATTTCTTGCAGTGAAGAATATTCAGAAACTAAGATCTAGGTGATAGGACTATGGGTATTCATTCTAGTCATAACCTGTTCCACATTTGTGTCTTCCTTCTCCTGTAGTTAAAAACCTGGCATCCATTATCTTCATATTTACTAATTTGTTCAATTCTAGAATATATAAAGTTTTAGAATGCTAACCTATACTGTAGTAAAAATCAAGCATACTAAGTAGAGCTCAGTATTTGTTTATAGTTCTCTTTGTCTTTAGACTAAGGGTACATACTCAAAATATTGTGCTCTAATTTACTTGGATTCATTATTTCTTCCATCACACAGAGTGCTTATGTTATTCATTTGAAATATATTTAAGTTTGTTTGTTCCCATTTGTATTCTGTTTGACTTTTAATACTCTGCCCTTGTTGATTTGATTGTAGAGTATGTAAAACATTAACAGGGTTCCAAAAGTTACAACTATACAACAAGATACAGTTAGAGCACTGACATTCTGTTCCCACAATCTTTGTTTTTGTGAGTGTTAGGGCTGAATTGTGTCTTTCCCAAAATTCGTATGTTGAAAGCCTAAACCCCGGTACCTTTAGAATGTGATTGTATTTGGAAATAGGACTTTTAAAGAGATGATTAAATTAAAGTGAGGCCATTAGGGTGAACCCTCATCCAATCTGACTGCTATTCTTATGAGAGAGGAAATCTGAACACACAGAGACACCAAGGATCCTCACCCACACATGGCAGAAAGACCATATGTGAGCACACAGCAAGAAAGTAACCATCTACAAGCCAAGGAGACTTCAGAAGAAACCAAACCTACAAACACCTTAATATTGGACTTCTAACCTCCAGAACTGTGAGCAAACAAATTTCTGTTATTTAAGCCACCCAGTCTGTGGTATTGTGTTATGGCAGGCCTAGAAAACAATAATACACCAAGTTATTTCCTCCTGGGTCATAGTATTTAGCTGTCACCTTGGATTATGCTGATATTGGATTCTCATTATAGATCTAGTAGCAAGAGAATGGTTCGGTGGGTCTTGACGGGAATGAGCGTGCCCTTTGACGGCATCACTCCAGATGATGTTATCACAGTGTTTTCAATCAGAGGAAAGCTAGTTTCTCAGATGCTTGATTGCAAGTTATTTCCACTGGTAAGAGAGTCCCAAAATGACTTGGAGTTCAAGATTTTCAGTTTTATTTGGGTCCTATCCAGATGTCCCAACTCCAAATTTTAGGATCCTGTTATTTACCAGTCTCCCAACTTTCACATGAAAAACATGATAAGGGTGTAAATTCAACTGTCATCATAGTTCAGCAACCTGAACAATTTTGTGTTGATTTTTAGCAGTATCAGCTGTGCAACTACAAAAAATGAGAGATTCTTTTAGGGTTTTTATGGAAATGTTCTGGTTCTCGGATTGTGACTTGAGCTGAGAGTTAATAAACCTGAACTTGTCAGTTTCTCTTTGAAAGCACTAAAGTGGATTGAAATGACTTCATCCTACACCATAGTCCTTATAAGTCGTCATTACTGTCACAACGGTTAAGTACAGCAACTATTTGGCTCCCACGGCACTTGCTTTAGTTGGCACTTCATCACAATCAACCACAGCTTGATTAATTATGAAGTCACCGTATAACGTGGATTTCTAGTATCCCAAATCCTGTTGGCTTGGAGCTCTGCACTCCAGTCAAGCTGAAAAGATTAGTAAAAATAATAGAACAGATCAGTGCAACAAAGATTTAAGGCATGGCTGAAAGGCATGACCAAACTAATGCCCAAATTCCATCTTTGCAGGCCTGTCTCCTGGGACCACTTCAGGCACCAATTCTGTTGCAGTCAATATCTAATCAAGAGACCAAAAATACAGTAATTTGAACTGGGAAAGTTTAATATAAAAAAGGAAATATTAATACAATGAGAGTAGAGTAACAAAAGATCATATAGTAAGAAGTAAAGGGAACTCTAAAGACCACAAGAATCACAGCTACAAAGAGCAGCCACTGCTCCTAATGGTGGAGCTCGAGTGCCCAAGGAAGAAGCCTTCCCAGGACTAAGATGCAGACCTTGCTGGAGAGAGCACATCTGTGGCTCACTGAATGGCAGAGTAATTGTATTATAAGGACTTTTTTTTTACCAACTTTCTTGACTCACTAAAGAATATTATACAGTTTTGCCTGCTTTTACATTTATATAAACTGCAACATACTGTGTATGTCCTTTTGTTAACTTATAATATTTAAAAAATTAATTTATGTTGAATGATTTAGACATATCTTGTTTATTTTTACCACTGTATGCTATTTCATTTTATTTCATAAAGTTTATGGCTATATTGCAGCACATTTTATCCAATACATATTTTTTGTGGATAATTGGGTTGCCAGCACTTTGCTCTTAATAAAAATGTTGTTATGAACATCTTGGTATATGTTTTTCCTAGGAGTGGAGTTGCTGGGTCATAGACACCATAACACCTAGATGATGCCAAACTATTTTTCAGTAGTTATATGAGTTTCTACTTCTAACAGTTTCTGCTCCACATCTTTGCTGACATTTGGAATAGTCATGCTTTTTAACTACCTAGTATATTTAGTAATATCTCATTTTAATTACTAATGAAACTAAGCATCTTGTCATTTGAGTTACCTTTTAGCTCCTTTTCTTTTTTCCATTTTTTAAAAATTTAAGTCAAATTTGTGTAAGATACAATTAACCATTTTAACGTGTACAATTCAGTGGTGTTTAGTGTAAATTCAGTGATATGTACTGTATTTATAATGTTGTGCAACTATCAGCTCTCTCTAGTGTTAATTTTTTTCATCTGCTTATAGAAACACCCTGTACCCATTTGAAGCACAAAACTTTTAACTTTTATTAATTCAAACTGATGTATTTTCCTTTCATTGCTTGTGCTTTTGGTGTCAAATCTAAGAATTCATTGCCAAATCTGAAGACATGAAGATTTAGAATTCCCTATGTTTTCTTGAAAGAGTTTTAGGACTTAGCTCTTCTATTTAGGTAATTGATCTATTTTGAGTTAAGTTTTTATATTTTCCGGTGTTTATCCAGTTCTCGCAGCACCATCATACAGTAATCGTCAAACCTGGGATTCAGAATACTCATCTATCTTTATCCTTCTTGTAATCTTCCAGTAGTTTCACATTAACTTTTATCTTCTCTTCCCTCCTCTCTGATTTTAAAATTAGACTCTCAGTTACTTTGCTATAGCCCTTGCTGAGTCCCTTCTTGTGTTCTCCCAAGGTTAGCCTCACAGAATTGGGAGGAAACATTGATTTTTATCAAATAGCATAAACAAATCATATTGTAACCACAGAAGAATCTTCCCTCTCCATTGCTCATTCCATACTCATTCAGCACATTAGTCTTTCATTTGGAAAGGGCTACATCTGGAGCACCTTTATCTTCTGTTTCCTTCAGTTTATATGCAAATTATATTTATTACTTGAGCATCTATCCAAGATTTTCCTTTCCAGGAAAAATTTAATGCTCCAAACAACCCTAAGCAATAGGTATGATATTAATAATTATCCTCATTTATAAACATATATGCCATTAGATTTATCTTCTTAAAAAATTAGGACAGATCCAGGACATCTGCATATTTACTGAGCTCCCCAAGTTGGCAGAGGATTTTTGTCTAAACTGCCATTTAGGAATAATTGACTTAATCCATTTTCCTAAATACCTCTTTCACCTACTAGTGTGACTTTTACTCATTCTCTCTGCTTTCCTTATCTATTTTTCAAATTGCTCAATCATACTTGAGAATTGTATAAGCCACTCACTTTGATGAAAATTAATTTAAGTCTTTCCTATTATAAAAGTTTAATTTCTCCCAGAACACAAAAAAAGTGAATGTTTGCTTTTATATTTTCTTTCAGACTGTGAATCAAGGTTGAGACCAAGAAATTATTTCTGAAAAAGGATATTTATGGAATAGAATCATCCTGATGAGAGATAATGGAAAGACTTACAAAACACAGCATTGAGTATTCAAGTTTCAGAGGTGATTGGGAATGTAAAAGCCAGTTTGAGAGAAAACAGGGATCTCAGGAAGAACATTTCAGTGAGATGATATTTACTCCTGAAGACATGCCCACTTTCAGTACCCAGCATCAGAGAATTCATACTGATGAGAAACTCCTTGAATGTAAGGAATGTGGGAAGGATTTTAGTTTTGTTTCGGTCCTTATTCGACATCAGCGAATTCATACTGGTGAGAAACCTTATGAGTGTAAAGAATGTGGCAAGGCTTTTGGTAGTGGTGCAAACCTTGCTTACCATCAAAGAATTCATACTGGTGAGAAACCTTATGAATGTAAGGAATGTGGGAAGGCCTTTGGTAGTGGCTCAAACCTTACCCACCATCAAAGAATTCATACTGGTGAGAAACCGTATGAATGTAAGGAATGTGGGAAAGCCTTTAGTTTTGGATCAGGCCTTATTCGACATCAGATAATTCACAGTGGTGAAAAGCCTTATGAATGTAAGGAATGTGGGAAGTCCTTTAGTTTTGAATCAGCCCTTACTCGGCATCACAGAATTCACACAGGTGAGAAACCTTATGAATGTAAGGATTGTGGGAAAGCCTTTGGCAGTGGTTCAAACCTTACTCAACATCAGCGAATTCATACTGGTGAGAAGCCTTATGAATGTAAAGCATGTGGAATGGCCTTTAGTAGTGGTTCAGCCCTTACTCGCCATCAGAGAATTCATACTGGTGAGAAGCCATATATATGTAATGAATGTGGGAAGGCCTTTAGTTTTGGATCAGCCCTTACTCGACATCAAAGAATTCACACTGGTGAGAAACCTTATATATGTAAGGAATGTGGAAAGGCTTTTAATAGTGGCTCAGATCTCACTCAACATCAGAGAATTCACACCGGTGAGAAACCCTATGAGTGTACAGAATGTGAGAAAGCCTTTAGAAGTGGTTCAAAACTTATTCAGCATCAAAGGATGCACACTGGTGAAAAACCTTATGAATGTAAGGAATGTGGAAAGGCCTTTAGTAGTGGTTCAGACCTTACTCAGCATTGGAGAATTCATACTGGTGAGAAACCCTATGAATGCAAGGAATGTGGGAAAGCCTTTGGTAGTGGCTCAAAACTTAATCAACACCAGCTAATCCATACTGGTGAAAAACCCTATGAATGTAAAGAATGTGGAAAGTCCTTTAGTAGTAACTCCGCTGTTAATCGGCATCAGAGAATACACACTGGTGAGAAACTCTATGAATGTAAGGAATGTGGGAAGGCTTTTCGTAGTGGCTATAGCCTTACTCAACATCAGAGAATTCATATTGGTGAGAAACCTTACCAATGTAAGGAATGTGAGAAAGCTTGTGGGAGGGGTTCAGAGTATCAGCAATATAAGAAAAACCATAATGGTGAGAAGCTCTGTGAATTGGAAACTCTATGACTTTAAATTATGTGGTAAGGAACGGTTTTCAACACATAAGAATATTCATACTGGTGAAAATCTCTACGAATGTATTAAGGCACAAATGTCTTACTTATACTTCACATGTTAGCCTAAGAGAAATCATACAGGAAAAAAATCACTGAATAAAACAAATATTTGAAGATCTTTATCTACATTAATTCTTCCATTACTTTTGGAAAACTCATACTTGTGGATGTTAACATGAAAAAAAGTTGTATTTTGCCTTTATTTTAAACATTGAAAAATTCATTTTTGGGTTAATTCTGCCACTGTTTTTTAATGGTCTCATTTTGTGTGTGTGTATTATACAGAATTACTGATCCCTATTAAAATTATTTTATTTATTGAATGTCTAAATTTATCCTTTTTTCCCCCTCCCCTGATTCTCATCCTAACACCAATTTTAATAATTCTATATATTTTCATAGTTTCTTACTATTTGATGGCAAGTTATATTTTTATTCATATAAATCTTGCGTATGAGGTGTTTTTTAAAAAAATTTACATGTATGTATTATGTCTCACCCTGTTTTTGTTAAGTAACTGTTCCTTTTAAGTATCCTTTAATATCTGATGGACCTGTATCTTTCGTTTTGGAACACTGTTTTATTTTCTTTTTACAAAGTTTATACTCTTCATTTTGGACAGCTTTCCCTTATAATAATGTGGACGAGAACAAAAAATGGATATGGTTATCTGTAATCTTTACCAATCATAGATAATTAATGTCAAACTTTTGGAGCAAATCCTTTACAACTATATCTCTCATTGTTTTGGAAACAAGGTGTGGATTATGCTATACTATAGCCAGCCCTTAATATTCTTTGTATCTGAATATATTGTTAACATTTTATCAGTTTTATAGTATTCACCTGTCTATATTGAACTATTTTGTCAAATACTGAAAGTTTTGCTGTTATAAACAGTTACCTTGATGGCCCCTTTTGAATGTGTCATTATTTATTGTTCATTTCAGAGATAATGCGTGCATCACTTTTGCATATAAAAAATTTATACATTATAGATAAAGCTGCCCCTCCCTTTGACCAACATCTCTAACCTCAGTTTCTTTTCAATGTTAACCAACTTACTTATTCTTCCATATCCTTTTATATGCATATAAAATGTAGACATGGTAATGTGTGGGTATAATTACAGAACTTCAAAGGCTTGTTGTATGGATTCTGTAATTGTGTCTATCACATAATAAATGCTTGGTTAAGATTATTAGCTATCATCATTGTTATTATTTTCTCAAGCTTGATTCTTATTATTTATGGAAAAACTCTTAACCATGATTCATACCTTACTCAAAAACAAAAACCTCATAGTAGAGAAAAACGTTCATGTAAATCAATACAGAACAAGTTTGATCAACATTCATTCTTGCTGAGTAAGAATAATTTATCCTAAGGAAAAAGATGAGATTATAAAGTGTGATAAGGCAAATGCACCATAAAGTTCATACCGGGGTAGAAATAAAAATAAAACTATGGTAGACCTGTTATAAAAATATGAATACTAAAATTACATTTACTTTTGAAATAAATGTGAGTTGACTGCATAGAAAACCTATGAGGACCTATCATATACAGAGGAAATTTTATCTAAATCCATTCATATGTTAGAATATTAAAGAAATTATAAATAAAGAAACTAAGCATATAACTCAAGAAGTTAGAAAAAGAATACAACAAAAATCCCAAGGGTAATGAAAGGTAAAAATAAAGGAGAAATAATTTTAAAAGAAAAAAACTAGGTTAATAACCACTACCTGCTCCTCTGAAAAAATGATAACAGCAATTCTAGTAAATAAAGATAAGTGAATATTCTGAATGAGAAAGACCATTACTCTAGAGATTTTATGTATCACAGGTTGAATATTCCTAATTTGAAAATCCAAATGTGAAATATGCTCCAAAATTCAAAACTTTTTGTGTGCTGACATGACATTCAAAGCAAATGCTCACTGGAGCATTTTGGATTTTAGACTTTCTGTTTAGGGATGCTAATCTGGGAAGTATAATGCAAATATTCCAAAATCCAAAAACATTTTAAATCCAAAGCACTTCTGGTCCCAAGCATTTCAGATAAGGGATACTCAATGTACATGTATTACTATTTTATATAGCTTTTTAATAATTATTTGAAAATTAAAATGCACCTTTCAGAAAAAGGGTTTAAATCACCAGAATTGACTCAAGGAGGCACAGAAATGGTTAGTATATAAGGGACACAATGCAAAAACTGTATCTAGGAAAGCTGGAAGGAAATCCCTCTGGCGAAAGGTATCAGAAGTTTCTTTTGTATACCTTATACCCTACTCAGACCCCTGGAGAAAATACTCTGGCATTCAATCACATTTTGCATAGGAAAGTGGAACAAAAGGTGAAAATATATAAGCATCAGTACATTTTATAATTTGAGAGAACTGGATGTTTTTCCTAAATTTCTAAAAAGGTATGCAATAGGAATGATTAAAAACAGACTAAAGTACCTTATTTCATTAAATCTAGGATGTCACATATTGTAAGATACACCATTTTTAATATAGTACTAATTTTTAAAGTCATGCAGATTAATCTATAATAGGTAATTATAAGATGAATCTCAATTTCAGAGACATAAAATGTGGGGTAAAAGGCATTTTAGAACTGATGAACTAATTCAGTATTTTTTGTTTCCTTATTTTTATTGTTTTAAATTTGTTGCTACAGAAAGGCCTTCAATTTCCAGTCTGTGTGTGTGTGTGTGTCTATCTGCTCATAGTGTTATTTTTAAACCATTTTATTCCTCTAAATTGATTCAAAGGAGACATGTTCACTTTCATTTCTTTTCAAAAAAATTTTCTCTTGGCTTTCTTTATATTTTCAACAATTTTTATTTGCTTTTTTCTAGTTCAAAAGTGCATTTCATTATTAAATCCTTTTGTATGTGTGTGTATGTGTATTTTTTTAATGGAATATAGGTGCTTAGTTAATGTTTTTCCAGTCTCTTTTAAATTGGAAGCATTTAAGGCTACAAGATTTCCTTTGAATACTGTTTTAGCTGGCAGGTCCCATGGGATTTTAATTAACATCTAGATATCGCATTTTAATTTTGAATTTCTTTTTGACTCATTAGTTATCTGGGGTGTGAGTCTTTTTCTAAATTTTCAAAAACTTCTTCTGAAAAAAAATTAACATATAGAATTATAATGTGTGTGTGACCTATAAAAACTTCATTAAAAGGTTAAAATATGAATTTATTCTTTGTGGCCAAATACAAGTTAGGTTTTTATATATGTTTTATAGACATATGATGTGAAATAATACATACTCTCCGTCAAGCAGAAAGTTCTATATAACTGTATTATATTCAGCATATTGATTACATTATTTACATATTCTCTAATTATTTTATTTATCTTATTCTGACAAATGTGCACAAAATAACCAGCCATATTTTTTCAAGGTCTCCTTTTAATATAGGGGTTTTACTTTTTATGTTTAGTTACCATATATTTCACTGCTTATTATAGTTTTTATCTTTATACATAATGATGTTGAATTCCAATTTTTCTAATATTTACAATAGCTACAAAAAAACTACCTAGGAATAAATCTAACCAAAGGGATGAAAGACCTCTACAAGGAAAACTAAAAAACACTGATGAAAGAAACTGAAGAGGACACAAATAAATGGAAGGATATCCCATGTTCACGGATCAGAAGAATTAATATTGTTATAATGACCACACTATCCAAAGCAATCTACTGATTCAATGAGATCCCTATCAAAATACCAATGACATTTTTCACAGAAATAGAACAACCATCCCAAAATTCAATGGAAGCACAAAGGAGCAAGAGTAGCCAAAGCAAACCTGAGCAAAACAAAGCTGGAATCTTCACACTACTTCAAAATATACAACCAAGGCAACAGTAACCAAAACAGCATGGTATTGATACAAAAACAGATACATGGATCAATAGAATAGAGAATATATATATTCATATATTTTATGTATACTAAGGTGATAGATATTCTAAATACCCTGACTTGATCATTAAACATCTGCATGTATCAAAATATCAAATGTACCCTATAAATATGTATTAATAAAGAATAACAGTAAACAATATTGTAGAAAATCCAAGAGAATGGAGCCATTAAAGATGAGCATAACAGGGCATTATAAGAAGAACAAACAGAAATAAGAAAGTGCCTTTGGAAATTAAAATTGCAGTAGATGAATAAAAAAAAATTTAAGAGACATTTAGAAAATATGGGTTAGGAAATCTCTCAGGAAGGAGAACTACAATAGAAACAGATTCATAATAAAAGAAACTAGGCTTTCTTCATAAGTACAAGATTTAGATGTTTAATGAGTGAATTCAACTAAAACTTTAAGAAATCAATCAGCCGGGCTCTGGGAGGCCAAGGTGGGAGGATCGCTCAAGGTCAGGAGTTTGAGACCAGCCTGAGCAAGAGCGAGACCCCATCTCTACTAAAAAAAATAGAAAGAAATTATATGGACAACTAAAAATATATAGAAAAAAATTAGCTGGGCATGGTGGCACATCCCTGTAGTCCCAGCTACTTGGGAGGCTGAGGCAGAAGGATTGCTTGAGCCCAGGAGTTTGAGGTTACTGTGAGCTAGGCTGACGCCATGGTACCCTAGCCAGGGCAAAAGAGTGAGACTCTGTCTCAAAAAAAAAAAAAAAGAAAGAAATCGATCACACCATTTTTATTTAAGCTATTCTAAAGCAGTGGTCAGCAAACTAAAGCCCACGGACCAAATTCACCTGCCACTTATTTATAAATAAAATTTTAGTGGAATATAGCCATACCCCTGCATGTACATATTATCTTTGGCTGCTTTCACTACAGCAGAGTTGAGTAGCCTGAAAACCCTAATATATTTACTGTCTGTCCCTTTAAGAAAAGTTTTCAGATCTCTTCTAGAGCCTATAAAAATAAGCATCCAAAATCATTTTATGAACAGAGAATTTTAACAGAAAACTTTGATAAAGAATGCACAGATGCATAACAAAAACACAGATCTACTTACGTATATTGAGACAAATCTAAAATAAAAGCTTAGAAAACAGAATATAGCAGTATCTCAAAAGAATTAATAAGACACAACCCAAGTAGAATTTCTGGTAGAACTATTGCAAAATTGGCTTATTATAAACATGGCTTAATGTGCAAAACCTCCACACAAAAAAATTATAAAAAATTTTAGAGAGAAATTAATGGTATACATAGAGAAATACCATGTTCATGAATGGAGAAATTATATGGATATATATATGCAAAACAAAACTTATAAAAAATATTATCAGTGAATATCTTCATGAGTTTGGGTTGTACAAATAATTTTTAAATATGACATTCAAATCACTAATCATGAAAGAAAAGATTTACAAAATTGGCTGTAATAAACTTAAGAACATCTGTTCATTCCAAGATACCATTAGGAGATAGAGAAAGCGGCTATTGAGCAATTGAGTGGGAAAAGATGTGCAGCACATAAAACCCACAAGATACTTATCCAGAATATAAAAAATGTTTTTTTTTTAACTCTGGGTTAAAAATTATCTGGGTAATAATTCAGTGGGAAAATGGACAAGAGCTTTGGATCAGCAATTCACAAAATGGGAAATTCATATGCAATCAACATGAATAAATGTTCCACCTCACTGGCAATCAGGAAAAAGTAAATTAAAAAACTACAATGAGGCCGGGCGCGGTGGCTCACGCCTGTAATCCTAGCACTTGGGAGGCCGAGGCGGGCGGATCCTTTGAGCTCAGGAGTTCGAGACCAGCCTGAGCGAGAGCGAGACCCCGTCTCTACTAAAAAATAGAAAGAAATTATATGGACAACTAAAAATATATAGAAAAAATTAGCCGGGCATGGTGGCGCATGCCTGTAGTCCCAGCTACTTGGGAGGCTGAGGCAGAAGGATTGCTTGAGCCCAGAAGTTTGAGGTTGCTGTGAGCTAGGCTGACGCCACGGCACTCACTCTAGCCCGGGCAACAGAGCGAGACTCTGTTTCAAAAAAAAAAAAAAAACTACAATGAGAGTAAATTAAAACTAACACATTCACCAGAATAGCTATAAATACCCAACAAAAATGCAATTGTTGTTAAGTCTGTGGAGTAACACTACACATTCTGGTGTGAATATAAATTGGAACACTTGGGAAAACAATTTGGCATTATCAAACTAAAGTTGAAAATACACATATCCTATTTTGCTCATAATTACACTTCTAAGGTATATAACTGACAGAAGCGCATGCCTATCTGCAACAGGAGATACGTTCATAGCAGCATTATAGCTAAGAAATAGAAGCAACTCAAATATCCATTAATAGAATGGGTAAGTAAACTGTGGTACCGTCATGCAAGTCTACATGCAGTCTAGTTAGAAATAGTAATGAACAAAACACAATAGCATGGACAAATCATGTAATCATAACATTAACCAAATGGAATCAAACATAAAAATACATATATGATAATTCCATTTATATAAAGTTCAAAAAACTAAACTATAATCATTAAGAATGCATATTTTGATTACAAAACTATGAAAAATAAGGAGAGTAATTACCATAAATGTCAGGATAGTGCTTACACTGTATTTAAGATGGAGGGTAGAGGCAGTGATTGCAAGGCATTGGTGAAGGGCTTCTGGGGTGCTGGCCATGTTCTTTCTTAATCAGGGTACTGGTTACATGGATGTTTACTTATCAATAATTTATTAAGCTATACATTTATGTTTTTTTTATTTTTTGGTGTGACTGCTCTATTTCACATTACAAATCATGAAAAAAAGGGAGAAAGGTAGTAAGGCTGGAGTTGGGCTCACAGCAAGGCAGCAACTTTTATAACAAAATGGCGGTGCATGGGAAAGTTTTTAAAAGTATGATGATAGGCAATAAAGAGACAATGGGAGATAGTCCTATGGATCTAAATTTAAGATTCTGAGACATTTCATAATGTATGCCAAGAACTAAATGAGAAAGATGAAAACTGAACTTTAAGTTTCAGAATTTTTGAAAGACTATAGAATTCTGAGATAGACAACAGGTGGGGGGACAGGTGAAAAAATAAGCCAATGAAAACCCCGGCTTGCTTAGTAGCTCTAGGCAAGGCAGGCTAGAAATCTCCAGGTAGATAAACTAGAAATCTCTAGGTAGACTGACAGAAATTAATCACCTTTTGAGGGAACAATCTTAAAATCCATCAAAAAGCCAAGAATAACTACACTGTTGGAGGCACCAATATGTACAGGCATATACATATACATATACAAAAATCCTAGAGACCTTTAATGTGGATTTTAAAAATTTAGAAGATATTTTTAAAGATCGCTGGTTAACTTTTTTTTCCCTATCTATCCATCCAACCATCCAATCAATCTCAAACTTACAGAAAGTTGCAAGTGTAGTATGAGGAACTTTTTTCTCCCTGAACTATTTGCAAGTAAATTGCTGACCTAGTATCACATGACCCCTGAATATGTGGTATTTCCTACAAACAGGACATGCCCCTACATAACCACAATACAATTACCAAAATCAAGAAATTAACATTAATATATTACTTGCATCTACATCAGATCCCATTCAAGTTTTGCCAATTAACGTCATTTTCACTAAAGGATCCAGTTCAGAATCACATATTGCCTTTAAATGTCCGGTCTCTTTCCTTTAGTCTGAAACAGTTTCTCAGTCTTACCCTGTTACAACCTTAACACTTTTGATAATTATTAGGCAGTCTTTGGAGAATTTCCCTTAATTTGTTTTCTCTGATGTTCCCTCATGGTCAGGTTGTGTGTTTTAGAAGGAATACCACAGAAGCAATCCATGTGCCTATCGGGGGCACATGATGACAATATGTCCCATTACTGGTCATACTCTTTTTGATCAATTAATTAAGCTGTACCTGCCAGGCTTGTCTACTGTAAACTTATTTCTTCTTTGTAATTAATAAAGATTTTATGGGGAAGCATTCTGAGACTATGTAAACATTCCATTCTTCATCAAACTTTGAATTTATTAATTTATATCAGTATGGACTTAAGAATTTCTATTTCATTCAAAGGTGTGTAATGTACTACTATTATAATTTATTTTTATGGTTAGTTTGTCCCAGGTTTGGCAAGTGGGAGCCCCCTCTACTGGCTTCTGTGGCCTTTAACATGTCCCTGTCAATCTTTGAGCACTCGTTACTTTCACATATAAGATTTTCCAGGCTTATCTTGTATTTGCCCTGTCCAACACTGGAATCAATCATTTCTTCAAAAAACCCTGGTTTTTATTAGAGGGGGTAATGATATTTAGAGAACATGATCTGAGTGCTAGTATACTCACTGATACTGGGGTGTCACTTATCCCAGGCTCTCTTAGTGGACAAATCCAGGGAATAAACACACACACATATTGCATACACACATTTATGTCTATACTTATTTTTATATCTTATCTATATAATGAAAGTTAAAATTTCACAATAATATCTCCAATTCTAATCTACAACCACTGAATTCATTCTACTTTTGTCCCTTCTCTGACAGAGAAAAATATTACTTCCATTATCCTTAAATATATTGTGTGTGTGTGCCTGTATATATAAAACATCTGATCAGTCCACCCAGAAGAAACCAAGATCCCATTCCTGTTGCCATATTGTCCCTAGATAGATACCTCCTCACTGTGCTGAAACTACACATCACTGTTTTAGGCCAAAAACAGCTTCACTGGAACATATGCCTACCTTGCTCAGCCTCACCTAATAGCTTTAGAATTAAAGTGTTAGGAAGAGAAGGGACAATGAAGAATCTTTACCAGCTGGGTCAGAGAGATGTGATGTGAGAAGGATTTGACCCTTTGTTGCTGGCTTTAAAGACAGAGGAATGTGGCGCCTCTGGAAGCTAGGAATGGTCCTCGGCTTACAGCCAGCAAGAAAATGGAGACTTTGGACTTACAGATGCAACAAGCTGAATTCTGCCTATTACCCAAATAAGTAGGAAACAGATTCTCCCTAGAGCCTCTAGAAAATAATGCAGTGGTGCCAACACTTTGATTTTAGTCCACTGAGGCCCATACTGGACTTCTTGACCTACAGAACAGTAAGATAATAAATTTGTGTTGTTTTAAGTCCCCAGGTTTGTGGTAATTTGTTACAGCAGCAGAGAAAACATACCATGATAATTAAATTTTCAAATAAAGGTGCCAAAGACATCCACTGTTAAAAATACCATTTGTATTTCAATAAATGGTACTGGAACAACTTGATATTAATATAGAAAAAAAATGAACCTCAACCCCAATTTGACACCACAAACAAAAGTTAATTAAAGATAAATCCTAGAACTAATATAAAAAGCTACAACTTTAAAGCTTCTAGAAAAAATATAGGTAAATATCTAAATATATTTACAACCTGGCAGTAGACAACAGTTTTTGGGTCACAGAAATCAATAACTGTAAAAGAAAAAAATTGATAAATTAAACTTTATCAAAATTTAAAAAGCACTTGATCATCAAAAGACACTGTTAAGAATATGACTAAGCAACCCCAAAGCTAGCACAAATATTCACAAAAAGTTTATCTCACAGGGGACTAATATCTAGGATACATCAAGAACTTTTATACAAAGATGAACAAAACAATTAAAAATAGGCAGAAAATGTGAGCAGACATTTCACAAAGGACGATGTCTGAATGGCCAATAAGCTCATAAAAAAGTGATCAACATCATTAGTCATGAAGGAAATTCAAATTAAAACTACTATGCAACATTACAGAACTCCAACGAGATACATACTTAGAATGACAGCACCGAATGTTGGCAAAGATGTAGGGAAACTGAAACTCTCACACGTTGTTGAGAGTGTAAAATGATACAACCTCTTTGGGTAAGGTCTGGCTATTTGCTATAAAACTGAACATGCAACTATATACTAACTACATCCAAACAATTCCACTCCTGGGTGTTTACTCAAAAGAAAAGAAAATGTATGTTCATAGAAAGCGATGTCCAATAATGTTTATAGCAGTATTCATGATAGCCAAAAACCTAGAAATAGCATAAAAGTCCATCAAGAGAATAAAAAGAGAAGTTGTGATACAGTCATACAATGAAATACAACTCAGCAATAAGAACTACTGAGTACATCACAAATAAACACCCACAAACATGTTACAACATGGATGTATTTTTAAAACATTATCTGAGTGAAAGAAGCCTTACACAAAAGAATACATATTCTATAAACTCACTTATATGTACTTCTAGAAGGGACAAAATTAATTTGTAACAGGAAAATATCAGAACAGTAGTTACTTCTGGATACAGTATTGCCAACTGACTGGGAAGGAGCATGAGGGAACTTTCTGGGGTGATGGTGTTTTTCTTTACTTTGACAGGATTTTGGTTTGCACCAGTGTATAAATCTGTCAGAATTCTTTAAGTGGTAAATTTAAAATTAGTCAATTTTACTGTATGTAAATTTTACCTAAAAAACCGTAACTTGATTCTTGTAACTTGATCCTTTTGTAGTTCGTAAGCATGGTGATTGGATTTTCACATACATGCGTGAGATGTGCCTCCCTCAATCCTTGTTATGCACTTGGCACGTTACCCGTCTGACGTGAAAAAAAAAATCTAACTAGATATTAAACTTTAGTGATAGGCATGCTAAAGTGTTTCAGTGCAAAGTGTACTGATATCTGCAACTAACTCTGAAATGCATTTAAAAAACAGATCAATTCATGGATGAATACAGGGCTGCATACATGGATAGTTTTTTGATAAAGCAAATATGGCACAATACTAATTATAGTGCCTAGGTGTGAATATATGTGTATTCATTATACAATTCTTTTAATTTCTACATGTTTGGAAATTTTCATAATAAAATGGTGAAAATACAAAATTATCAACTTATAATTCTACATCCAGCAAAATTATTTTTCAAGAATTAGGAGTTTCTAGACGAATAAAGACAGAGGTTTTCAGTAACAGATGCTCACTAAAGAAAACTGTGATGATGTACCTCAGGTAGAAGAAAAGTGATGCAAGGAGAGAGAAGCAAAGGAAGTAGTAAACATGTGATCAAACAGTTCATAAAATAAGCATAAGAATGTCTCTGTATGTGCGTGTGCATGCATTATGTTGGTGCCTACATTTAAAGTTTAACAGGACATACTTAAGTTATCAAAATATTTTTATTTCATGCTCAGTAGTACAAAATAATGCTAGAATACTTCAATCAGTTCTGCCAACTTACAAGCTACTGTTGTGGCATTTTTTTAGTTATACATCAGTTTGTATGTGTGTATATATATACTTATACATGCACATGCACACATACGTACATATATAACTAGACTATACCACAAAGGTAGCATATAAGTTGGTAGAAGCAATGACTGATAAAGTATTCTAACATCATTATTTTGCTGGGCAGGAAAAATGTTAAGTTTAGATTTTGATAACTCAAGTATGGCCTGTTAAATTTTTAGCAAAAGCACTAAAATAATGCAAATGAAATGTATATTTTATGGAGCTTCTAAATAAACTACTCAAATAACACTGTAAAAATATGATTTCTGTTGACTGAAAAACTGGGCTTTATTTTATTTATTTATTTATTTTGTTGAGACAGAGTCCCCATTGCCCTGGCTAGAATGCAGTGGAATCATGGTATCTCACTACAACCTCAAACTCTTGGGCTCCAGCGATCCTCCTGCCTCAGCCTCCTGAATAGCTGAGACTACAGGTATACGCCACCACAACTGGCTAATTTTTCTTTCTTTCTTTCTTTCTTTTTTTTTTTTTTGGTAGTAATGAGGTCCCACTATGTTGTTCAGGCTGGTCTCAAACTCCTGGCCTTAAGCCATCCTTGCACCTTGGCCTCCCAAAGTGCTAGGATTACAGTCACGAGCCATCATGCCCAGCCAAAACTGGGCTTTAATAGTCAATGGTTTCACACTACCTGGTATCTCTTCACTCAGCAACACTCTGGTCATTTCTCTTTTAACCATGCCTTTCTTTGCCATGATCCAATAAGGAAATTACAATGAGAAACCATCTTGCATATAGTAAAAGATAAGGAATTGGTAAGACTCTGGTTGTGGAATTGAGCCCCATTTCCATGGTTGTCAGGGAAGCAAAGCCATCTCAGAAAGGGCTAGAGAAAGGTGTGAAGGATGAGAAAATAAAGCTATAGTCAGTTGTCTCTGTACAATTCCACAAAGCTCTAATCATTTTCTGAGAACAAGGAACAAAAATTCAGCAAGCACACAGGATCTGCAGATTGAAAAAGGAAGAAGATATTGCAGATTGTAAATTTTAATTTGGGGGAGATGTCCTTCCCTAGCCAGATGAGATTTCTCCAGTTTCCAACATAAAATCTGTAAATAAATCCCTCTGAGTTCAGTTAATCCCTCTTAGGAGAAGTCTTAAAGGTCACTGGGCCCTACAATAGAAAAATTCTTAATGACACAAAGCCAGAGTCAAGATCCACAAGATAGCCATAGTGAATGAGGAACTATTCAGATATGTGTCAGGATTCTAAATCCTACAAGAGCAGAATGGTTAAAAAGAATTATGAAGATCAATAGCTACGACGTAACCTTTAACATGTATATGTCCCAATTAAACATACAAAATTAACACATTTTAATAACTTAGTAATAAATATTCAAAATGTGTTCCATCATAACTCCGTAACACTAATGATCTCTTTTAAATATTATGAACATTTGGAAGGTATATGCACATTATTGCAACATTTTGTTTCAAAACGTAAAAAATGCAGATTACAAAATAGTATGTAGTATACAATACTGTATGACTGTATAAACATTTAGATGGCACTTGAAAAGATATACCTAAAATGTGGTTATTTCTTTTTTGTGAGACTATTGGTGATTTTTTTCCTTGAGTTTATTTGGAATTTTTCATTAATAATCACTATTATGTCAATGTATATGTATGTTTTTCTAACATTATATTTGGTGAAATGGAAGCTGTTTTCAAATAATAAGAGAAGGAATAAAGACTCAGGATAATTTTTAAACAATTGCTGTATTTTTACTAAATGGAGTTTGTTGTGAGAGTTCAGGAGAAACATGAATGAATTTTTTATTTTGTGAAATATACAGTTGTGTCTTCAATTCCTCCCTGGAAAAGAATTACTGGAAAGCATTTGAGCCTTTTGGTATCTGAATCATTGCTAGTCTATTTAACTTTACTTCTGAACCAGCCCTATTGGACCAAATGATCCTAAACAGCTATTTCTTTATTCATCTTTAATTTACATTTAATTATTAAGGTCATCAAAATAAAAGTTGACTTCAAAAATCCATTCATATCATATGGGTTCTTTATATTTTGGACATAAGATAACAGCAGTCCCTGGAGCAACAGTATCTCACTCCTCTCAACCTCCTGAACACGTAATTTTAAGCTTGGTAATGACTTTAATAAATTCTTACAGTTAGTTCAGTACAGCTTTTATCATTCTTACAAGGCTAAAAACAACTTTTTATCTTTGTTATATTAGCCCCTAATGCAGAGCCCTGAGTATTATACTAACTTGATAAATGTCCTCATTCTTTACCTAACTCTTGATTTGTATTGATATCTCAGAAGTAACAACTTGATAGATACCTACAAGTGAATGTGAAAGAATGTTAATGGGAGTATTACTTATAGTATTGAAAAACATGGCAAGATAATATTCATGAGTACAGAATAACTTAAATTGTGATAAAGCTAAACAATGGAATACTATCCAGCCATTCAGATTTGTGATATAAAACATTAATAATCGACATGGAAAGATGTCACTGACGTAACACTGAGTAAAATTTTAAGATTCGTTTTTGTTAATTTAAAATTTATAGGCCAGGCACAGTGGCTCATGCCTGTAATCCTAGCACTTGGGAGGCCGAGGCGGGTGGATCGTTTGAGCTCAGGAGTTCGAGACCAGCCTGAGCAAGAGCGAGACCCCTTCTCTACTAAAAAACAGAAAGAAATTCTTTGGCCAACTAAAAATATATAGAAAAAATTAGCCAAGCATGGTGGCGCATGCCTGTAGTCCCAGCTACTCGGGACCGAGGCTGAGGCAGTAGGATTGCTTGAGCCCAGGAGTTTGAGGTTGCTGTGAGCTCGGCTGAGGCCATGGCACTCTAGCCTGGGCAACAGAGCGAGACTCTGTCTAAAAAAAAAAAAAAAAAAATTATAATCCCAAGTTTATTGGATGCATAACATTCCATTGCATTTGTATTACAAACTACTTATTTCTTCGTTGAAGATATATATTTGGAAAGATCATCTCAAAAATTCTCCTCAGAAAGTGGCTAATTCCAGATCTGGCACAGGGAATGTACAATGTAAGTTTGAAATACCTGTGTTAAAAGTAAAGAAATGCTCAATGACAAATGGGGACACAGGAACCAGACTGAGGGGTTCTTACAGGCAAAATTTGAGACAATTTAAGCAACACAAAGAATGATGATAATAATGGGCTGAAATACTGTGAATAAAAAAAAAAAAATCCGTGAGTCATAGAGGTACTCAAAATAGTTGTAAGAGGGAAAGGGGGAAAAGACAAAGTTCTTTTATACAAAAAAAGGAATGATAAATTAAAAATCACCGTTTGATAACCCCTAATTTAATAACTGATTTAGACAAGTATCACCAATGGATGCTAAAACCATAGGGTAAAAGGTTATGTGAAATGGTCTCAAAGTAACCCCATCAGATTACTTTTAGCTACAAAGAAAAAAGGCAGCTTCTATCATGGAGAAATCAGGTACACACACTACTTGAACCCCCAAAGTAATCAAATTTAGTATCAACAATAATGGATCAAACTGAAATTATATGTTTCTTAATGTGATACAAAAGGAAGAACACACAACCATCCACAGTATTTTTGCCAAATATATTTAAACTTAACGTAATCATGACAGATCAGAGAAAACCTAGACATTCTGTAAGACAAATGTTCTCGACTCTTCAATTCTTCAAAAATGTCATCGTGAAATACAAAACAGGTCAGGGGAATACTGCTCTAGATCAAAGAAACTAAAAAGATAGGTCAAACCAATGCAATGCATGACTTTGATTAGGGTTATAGATCAATATTTTAAATAGACATATAGGACATTTGAGAAACACCAGGCAATTTAAATATGGATTATATATAATATTATAAATCATTGTTAAAATTTTTATGTGTATTCATGTTCTTGAGGTTATGAAGGAAAACAACCTTGTTCTTAGAGATGTTTGTTGAAATACTTAGTGGTGAAGTATATAACGCCTGCAGCTTACCCATAAATGTTGAACAAAAAATAAACAAAAATATGTAAATATATGTAGACAGAGATTAAGTAAAAGGTACAAAATGTTAAAAACTTAGGTGAAGGATATACAGTGTAAATCATTATACTATTCTTTTAATTTTCCTGTAGCTTTGAACATTTTTCAAAATAAACACTTAGGGAAAAATAATTATATCAGAGTGCCTCAAATATTTTCCTGAGATCACTGATTAAATGCCCAACTCACATGTACTTGTATAAACCCAGTCTACTGGAAGAAGGTCAAAATCATTTGCCAACATTGATAAAGACTCAAAGAAAATGATCTAGTTTCAGGAAAGAGAACATACTTACCAATGTTGTTTGGGGGCAGGCACTGCCACAGAGCTGAATCCAGTTGTTGGGCTCAAGAGATAATTAGCCCTTAAAGGTCAGCAAGGTCAAAATGAGTCATAAGGACATAAATCTGAAACTCACAGTTCATACACAAGGGAGACACCTAAGCCCTATGAAAAATTGTTGCCCCAGTATTCCTTTCTCTCTGCAGTATTCTTAAGAGGTTATTTGTCTGCTTCCACAGTTTAAATTCCTTGCCTTACTTCCTTCCTTCAAAATTAATGTCTCCATTGTCTTCTATATTTTAAAATTAAAATTTATGATTAATACATTTCCTTGCTGAGAGAGAGAGAAAGAGAGAGACAAATGATCCATAATGCTTAAGTTCCCTTTGACACTTACTTCTCCCTCTTCATTATAAGTGTTCTTTTCACCCCAAAGGTTATCATTGACAGGAGTTTGGTGTGCATCCCTCTATAAAATACATACTATTTTATACTAATTATATCACAAGCTATTCTAAGAAATACTTCTCAGTTCCTGCAGTATACATTTCTAATGGTCTTAACTTTTTTGAATTAAAGTACCTCTTTGTGAATCTGATAAACTGCCTATACTTTCTTTAAAAAAAATCACATTATATCAACACCTATAAAATATCACAAGTTTAATATACAATAAGAAGCCCATCCCCGTGGAATCTATTCATCTCAGGTTAAGAATTCCTATTTTTCACTTTTAAACAATAGCTTCCTTCTTCTTGCAAGCATTCATCACAACTATTCAAAAGCCAAAAGAGATAATCCAGAATCACACAGATGTGATCTGAGATTAAGGTATGCTGTTCAATTTGAAACCAGAATATATGTCACCTCAAAAAAAAAAAAAAACCAATCTACATCTCCTTGTATACTCTGACATAATTCTCCACTTTGACCCACTCCAAATCAGTGCAATCTATCTTTATTTCACATAGCTATGCCTGATCATGGACACAGGTTCATTTACTCAACAATCTTGCTCACCAAACTTGCTACTCCAGTCACATTACTGGAAAGAGATCAAAATATTTGGCATATGGTTCTGAAAGTTTTATTAATTTTTTTCCCTCTAAAGGAGTGGTAAAATCACATCTCTATCTCCTCTGTGCTGGAAGTTCACAAGTTTGTTATTATTAAAAAAAAAAAAAAAAGGCCAATAAGTCTTGAAGTAAATAAAGACAAGTTCAGGCTTACCAACAAACTGTACAGCCTTAAGTTCCTTTCTCTCTGCCAGCCAAGGTTTTCTCATCAGATAATGGTAACAAGTATTTTACCTAGAATTCAGAGATTCTGACTACAGTACTCTGTTAAAATCCACTCTTTATGTATAATGATATTTTATTATCTTATTAGTTGACAGCCTCTCAACCTTACTCAGTAATATACCTCTATAACAGAACATAATGGATGTCTACTTTTGGGATATAGTGGCAGAGGAGAAAGCAGTTATCCTAAGACTGGCTTACCCTAGGATTGGCTTTGAAATCATCTTTCTAAAAAAATGAAAAATCTCTGTTGGTTTTGCATTCTTCCCATAACACATATATTTGATACAATAGAAAAATCATGCCTAAATTACTTGTAAGATACATTGATTACCTTTTGCAGTTCATTAAATTAATATTTAAGGAAGAAATAACTTGACCATTATATTTTCACTGTCACACACGATCGATCACACGCAGGCTGATTTGCTCGTTGAACCCCTGTAGACACTCTGAAACAAAAGCACAAGAAAAACACATTTATAACACAAATCATCACCAGTTACTAAATTATGGACACACAAACCAGATATACACACACAGACCACAACAGCAGAGATCTCTTAGTCTGTCGCACAATCCCACACAGTTATAAAATCCCATATCCATGCAGCTTCAAGAACAAATCACCTCACACGTACCAGCATGAAGAATCACACACAGGCAGAAATACAACCACACACCCTGCCACTGAAAGACTCGCAGTCGCCCCGACATAGCTCTCTCTCCCACCCTCTCTCTCTCGACACAGAGGGTTCCATGCGAATCCGAAGTTGACTGCCTCACCACCTCCAGCTCCTCCTCTGCACCTTCCCGGCCCGCGAACCCCACCCTCCCTCACTCGGGGGGAGACGCTGGGACCACTCCGCGCTCGCACTCTCACACCCGACCTCCCAAACTGAGCACCCGACGCCTGCGCACTGAGCGCCAGCCAGCACTCCCAGAAATCTCCGGGGCGCGGCCGTTGGAACAAGCGGGTTCCAGAGGCCAGGGATATGATCCCGGCGGAGGGTGAACGGACCCGGCCTCCTCCCGCCCTGGCCGGCCGTTCACGGCCTTCCGTCACTAGACTACATTTCCCAGAGCCACCGCTTCCGAACACGGCTCCATTTTCGTTTGCTCGCGAGATTTGCGGGCCTCGTGTCGGAAAAGGCCGCTTCTGCAGAGGAGTTTGGCTCTGCACCGCTGGGCTGGCAAGCTCGAAATCGGGCTTGGAACCCTGTCGCCAGATCTTGGACCCTGAACTGCCCCTCTGTTGAGGTGAAAGTGTCCGTAGTGCCAGAGCGGAAATGTATGGAGGGAGCGACGCTGGAATTACGTATGTGGCCGCATCTCCAGTTTGGTGTGCGTGCTACAGCCTGCCTGGTATTGGTGACTGTATGGAAGACTGGGCGTGTGCAACTGGGGGTTTGTGCATGATGAGCGTTTGTGTGAGTGAGAGTTGTTTGTGACCGTGTCGTGTGCTTACCTGATGGAGGATGTACTTATGTGACTGTGATTGTGTATGTACCGCGTGTATAATTGGGACTTGCTTGTGACTACGAAAGCAAACCCCAATTATAGACGCGGTACATATGTTGTGACAGGGTGTGCATGTGCTTGTGTCACTTTCAGGTTGTGTATGTGCCTGATACCAAGTGACTGGTATTTGTCTGTGAATTTGAGATCTATGACAGTGTTGCTGTGACACGGTGTTTGGTGTTACACGTTTCCTTGACCTTGTACTTGGTTTTATGACTCTCTGGGTGACTGTGTGCGCGTGCCATGTGTGTGACTGTGGGGTTGTGTGTGTCGTTTTTATGACTGAAGAGGGTACAAGTGCTGCTGTCCGAAGGGTGTTTTCCACAGCATGTGTCTCTGACAAGGTGCTTGGATTTGATTGTATGCCTTGTGCTTGGATTTTGTTTAAGACTAACAGTGTAACATAACTTGGTGATTGTGACTCTGGCTGTGTTACTGTGGAAATGTGATTGTGTGTGACTTTGTGTGGTCATTTGTATATTTTATACACTGTGACCTTATGGGAGTTAGTGGGATACAGGAGTAAAATTTCATTTTGATATTTCTGGGGTTCATTCTGGGGCTGAGTGTGCCAATGGATCATAAATCCCATGTGGCTTTGTGTGCTCCTTTGAGGACTTAAGGACTTGACTTCTTTCTGTTTTGACCACAGTGGCCACCCATTCACACATGGTCTGTATTGCTTCATTTCTGCATCCATCCTCGGTTTACCTTGGGAATTGTAGTTTAAGTTCATTGCTGCCTCCTGATGTCCTCTCACCTGCTTCCAGGTATCCTTAAGGGGATTGGATGCAAAGAAGTGGCAAACAGGAATTAAGTTAGAAATTTGAGCCCCTGAGTAAAGAATAGGAGTTATTTCTGAGCCACAGAAATGGTCTTGAGATGAGAATTTTAGGGCTGATAGTACCTTCAAAATAGGACACTGGAAATGTAATGGGATTCCAGGAGTGGGACTATTCCAGAGGGAGTGCTTTAGGAACCAGCCACACAGTTCAGAACCTGTAGCACTCTACCGTAGGGCCATGTCTCCAGTGGACAGCTTTGAATCCAGAAATAAATTCTAGCCCAAGACAGCTGTGGCGTTGGCCCTTCTTTCTGATACAGAGGTGCAGGACTGTTCAGTTTCCTTCTGACTTTTTATATTAAATGAGGGGTAGGTTAAAGGAGTACAGGAAGAGGGTATGTTCTAATTTAGAGTATGCCGCAAGAAAGGCCTAGTATCTCATTCATTTTCTTTTTCTGAGAGTAGATTCCAGAAGAAAAAAGAATGGCTGTTGTTAAACATTCAATAGCAAAGTTTGAGGTAAGTGTTTCCTCTTTGTTTCCTGAAATGCGTTTGCTTTTTTAGGACACAGCAATCTTTGTTTTCTTTCTGAAATTTCCTACCTAAGGCTTCTCAATTGATGGGAGGGGCAAGGCAATCTTTTGTAGGTTGGGAGCAAGGAAAACATGCAGTTGTGATGGATGCTTCCCAATAGGAAGAATGGATTTGAAACTCATGGATTTCAAAAGGAGAGTTCCATTGTGGTTTTGCTGACACAGCAACATTCTGGTTTGTTTGTTTTTATTTTTTTAGCTTTTTATTGAAATTTTCAAATGTACACAAAAATATAATGAACTATCATGTGCCCAACTCAAAGTTATCACTTTCCAATCTTGTTTCATTTATTCTGACTTCAGTTCAAAATTCTAATTTTTCTTTTGATTTCTTCTTTGATTTATGGGTTATTTTTATGTGTGTTATTTTGTTTTCAAATATTTTGAGGATCTTCCAGAGATCTTTTATTAATGATTTCTGATTTCATTCCATTGTGTTTATAGAATACACTTTGTATGACTTGAGTTCTTTTAAGTTTATTAAGATTTGTTTTATGACGCAGAATTTGGTACATCTTAGTAAATTTTCCATGTGCACTTGGAAAGACTAATTCTGCTGTTGTTGGGTGGAATGTTCTATAAATGTCAACTAGGTCAGGGAAGTTGATAGTGGTATTTAAATCTTCTATACCTTTACTGATTTTCTATTTGTTGGATTTATCTCTTTCTCCTTGTAGTTTCTATCAGTTTCTGCTTCGTGTATTTTGAAGCTCTGTTATCAGGTACATAAATGTTTTAGAGTTTATGTCCTTCTGATGAATTGACCCCTTTATCATTAGGAAATAGTCTTCTTTATCCCTGGTAATATTAATTGCTGTCAACATCTACTTTGCCTGCTATTTCATGTAGGCACTCCAGCTTTCTTTTCATTAGTGTTGGCATTGTGTGTCTTTTTAAAATCCTTTTATCTTTAACCTATTGTGTTTTGATATTTCAAGTGCATTTCTTGTAGGCAGCATATTGTAGGTCTTGTATTTTTACCTGATTTGGTAATTTCCATCTTTTAATTAGTGGGATTATTGATATGGTTTGGTTCAAATCCATCCTCTTGCTATTTGTTTTATATATGTCCCATCTGTTCTTTGTTTCTTTTTCTCTCTTTTCTGCCTTCTTTTAGAAATTGAGAGAGACAAAGAGTTTCAAAATAACAATATCAATCATATAAATACAGAAAAACAATCAAGACCTCTTGGGGTTTAATAGGATATAACCCACTAGGGATCTAGAATCAAATTACTGTGTTTTTAATACAGTAAAATAACACGTCTCATATGGTTAAGCTACTAACTTGAGGCACAGGCTCATTTGTTTCATCTTGCTTTCCACATTTCCACGAAAGGGATTGCTTTTCCTTCCAGTTTGATTTAATTTTGTTTTAAAATTACATAATACATTTACGTATTTCCAAAATCAAAGCTATAAAGAGAGCAAACTTTCCTGTCCCTTCCACCCTTTTCTTTCTTCCATTTATAGATATATAGATAACTACCTGTACTTCTGTTTTTTTCTTCTATTTTTCTTTTAAATGATATATATGTTTATGTATGTGTTTTTGTGTGTGTATGTGTACAATTTTCATTCTCTCCATTCTTTTTTTTTTTTCCCTTAAAGGTGAGGTCTTGCTCTGTCTCCCAGGCTAGAGTACAGGGGCGAACTTATGGGCTCAAGCGATCCTCTTGCCTCAGCCTTCTGAGTAGCTGGAACTACAGGTGTGTGTCACCACCATACCTGGCTTATTCTCTCCATTGTTAATTAAAAGGGAGCACTCTGTGTACACCATTCTGTAGTTTCTATTTTCATTTTCACACATCTTATATATCCTGGAGATCACTCTATAGAAGCCTATAGAGATCTTCCTCACTTCCTTTTAGAGCTGTATGTTCTATTGTGTGGGTGTAATAGTCTGTTTAACCAGTCTCCAATGGGTGGGTATTTGTTTTTCTCCAATGTTTTACCATTACATAATGCAGTTATCAATAACTGTGTATATAGTTTCTATTTGTGGAAGTTTATCTCTGGGGCAAATTTGTAGAAGTGGCTTACTTTTAGTTTATTTTAGTGCTTTTGGCATAAGTTCTACATGAAACTCTGAGTAAAATGGAATTAATTTGATAATACTTTATAAATTTTTGTGTATCTATGTTCATGGAGGATATTGACCGGTAAGTCTTTTTCTTGTAATATCTTTGTCAGGTTTTTAGTATCATAGTTATTTGGCCTCAAAATGTAGAAAACAGTGCTTTTTCCTTTTTCTATTTTGTGAAAAAGTTTGTGAAAGAATAGTATTATGTCTGCCTTAAATGTTGATGGAGTTTACTGGTAAAGCCAGCTGAGCCTTCTCTGTGGGCAGTTTTTGTTTGTTTGTTTGTTTTTACTACAAATTCAATTTCTTTAATATTTATGGGGTAATTTATGTTTTCTATTTCTTCCTGTGTGATTTTTGGCAATTTTTGTTTTAGGGAATTTGTCTATATCATTCAAATAGCCAAATTTATTGGCATAGAATTGTGTTATCCTTTTTAATGCCTATAAAATTTGTAGTCCAATGTTGTATTGGTAATTTTTTTTCTTCATAAACTTGCTAGGGGGTTATAAATTATATTAATCTTTTGAAAGAACTACTTTTTTAGTTTGTTGATATTTTCTATTATAATTTATTTTATATTGTGAATTTTGTGCTTATTTTCCTTATTTGTTTTCTTCTTACTTTAAGCTTCATTTGCTCTTCTTTTTCCAGTTTCTTAAGGTGGGAGCCTAAATCATTTTTCTAATATAAGCATTTAGAACTATAAATTTTCCTCTAAATACTGCTTTTGCTGCAGTCCTCAAAATTTGATGTGCATTTCCATAGGCACTCAGTTCAACATATTTTCTAATGAATGTCTTTTGTGATTTATTCTCTGACCCATGGGTTATTTAGAAGTGTGTTTAATTTCCAAATATTTGGGTATTCCTCTAAACCTCTTGTTATTAGTTTCTAATTTAACAATATATGGACAAAGAGCAGAGAATATACTCTGTATAATTCAGTTTTTAAATACCTTTTTTTTTTTTTCTTTGAGACAGAGTCTTCTGTTGCCCGGGCTAGAGTGCCGTGGCGTCAGCCTAGCTCACAGCAACCTCAAACACCTGGGCTCAAGCAATCCTCCTGTCTCGGCCTCCCGAGTAGCTGGGACTACAGGCATGCGCCACCATGCCGCCTGGCTAATTTTTTTCTATATATATATATATATTTTTTTTTTTTTTTTTTTTTTGAGACAGAGTCTCACTCTGTTGCCCAGGCTAGAGTGAGTGCCGTGGCATCAGCCTAGCTCACAGCAACCTCAAACTCCTGAGCTCAAGGGATCCTCCTGTCTCAGCCTCCCGAGTAGCTGGGACTACAGGCATGCACCACCATGCCCGGCTAATTTTTTTTTTTATATATATTTTTAGCTGTCCATATAATTTCTTTCTATTTTTTTAGTAGAGATGGGGTCTCGATCTTGCTCAGGCTGGTCTCGAACTCCTGAGCTCAAACGATCCGCCCACCTCAGCCTCCCAGAGTGCTAGGATTACAGGCGTGAGCCACCGCGCCCGGCTTCTATATATATTTTTAATTTTCCAGCTAATTTCTTTCTGTTTTTCTTTCAGTAAGAAGGGGAGGTGGGTCTTGCTCTTGCTCAGGCTGGTCTTGAACTCCTGAGCTCAAACCATCCGCCTGCCTCGGCCTCCCAGAGTGCTAGGATTATAGGCCTGAGCCACGGCGCCCAACCTAAATACTTAATGACACTTATTTTATGACTCAGCATCTGGTTTATTATGATGACCTTTACATGTGCAGTTGTTAGTGAAGAATCTGTCTCCTGCCCAAATCCTATGTGTTAGCTCTTGGACTTCACCAGCAGCAACCCTGGCAGGCCACACAGGGGAAAGTTGGCCTCCCCACAGCTGACTTAGTGCACATCTAGTGCATTGTAGTCTCCAAAAGGAGTTGCAGTCCAGGACTCAGGCCTCCCACACCAGCCATGCTTTTATGTATATTTACATTCCTAGCCCAGGTACCTCCATTGGGAGGCCTCTTCATCAGACGCCTCTGCCAAGACATCCTTATTTAGGAAGGTGGAGGGAATACCTTGAAGACAATTTTTCTCTACTCTGACTTACTATTCAGTAGTTTTCTACTCCTAGCCCTTCCCTCATCTTCCTGTCTCCTGCTCCCAATCCATAAAATAACAGGAGCCTTTTGTTCTGTGTTCCCTCAGCAGTGAGGTGATTTCCCACGTCTGCACTGATCCACCTGACCTTGTGCTGTTCTATGCGGGGAAGCGAAACAGTGGAGGACTCAGCGCTTTCTCTAGGTTAGCCTCTTATGTTAAGTGATAAGTAAGTCATTAAACGCTTGTTGTCTTAATCAGCTATTCTGATACCTTGCAGCTCAGTGCTCTCCAGCTCAGCTCAGCTGTTGAGAATTGGGTGTGGTATTCTATATGTGTATCAATTAGGTCAAGGTACTTGATATAGTGGTGTATAACTCCTTTATATTGTTACTGATTTTTCTGTCTACTTGTTCAATCAATTACTGAGCAAAAAGATGTTAAATTTCCAACTCTGTGGGTTTCTGTCTTTTTTCTTCAATTCTGTTAATTTTTGCTTCATATATTTTGAAGCTTTATTGTTAAATCTGTACATATTTTGGATTGCTGTGTCTCCTTGATGAATCGATCCTCTGTCTCTTGTACTAATTTCTCTGTATCTTGAAGTCTATTTTGTCTTATATTACTATAGGCACACAAGCTTACTTATGCTTAGTATTTGTATGGTATATTTTTCTTACCATTTTACTTTCAACCCATCTATGTCTTTACATTTTAAGTGTGTTTCTTGTAAAGAGCGTATCATTGGAACTTGTCACTGCCTTTTTATTGGAATGGTGGGACTATTATTAATATAATTTAGTTTAAGCACTGCCATGGATGGGAGCATACATATATATATGTCTTTTAAGAAGAACTTGGCACTTTTTGGAGTTTAGGTTATTTAAATTTCTTTGCGTCCTCAGCTCTCTGATGAATTTAAATGAAATTATGATGTTTTCATCTTATCTGAATTATGTTTAGGTTGTTAGGATGGGCACAATTATCTATTGCAGATTTCTACATGTGGAAGAAGTGGAATTTTCAATTAAATATTTATTGAGGGCCTATATCAGTGATTCTCTGCAGGGGCAGTGATTCTCCCCAGGATAGTTTGGAAATATATCTGGGTACTTTTGGATGTTAAAATAACTGGGTTGAGGATAAAGCCTTCTGGCTTTTGAAGGACTGAGGTCATGGATCTAGATTAGAGGTTACCCAGATTTTTCTATAAAGGGCTAAGCAGTAAATATTTTGGGCTTTGTGTGTTACATGGTCTCTGTTGCAGCTATTCATTTTCTGCTGCCATAGTGTAAAAGTACTCAAAGGCAATATATAAATTAAGGAGTATAGATGTGTTCCAATAAAATTTTATTTTCAAACATAATTGGCGGACAGTAGTTTACCAACTTCTGATCTAGTTGACCACCAGTGCATAACAAAGAATTGTTTGTGACTTGCAAAATGAGGACCATAGCTGGAAGAATGTGTTATATTATCTGGGTCTAGAACTTCACACGTAAATCATTTTTTGCATGGTTTTTTCAAATTGCTGAATTTATCTATTTTCCTGTTATTGGGTGGTTTTACTATTATTATAGGTGCATCTTCCAGGAATGCAGCTGTGGCTTGATTGAGAAAAGATTATACTTTGTTTAAATACTGAAGTATTTTTAACCATTTCAAAAAGTCACGGTACTGACAGCAATACTAATTGCAATATTTGACTTGCCAATTAGCAATACTTACAGAAACCTTCATTTGTAGATAATGTATTTCTGTTTATTCTACACATACACATGAACAGAAACACAAATATATGTAGCCTGTATTTCAAAATTTCAAATATAAATAAAAGATATCAACAATATTTAGTTCAATATGGCCATTTTATGAATCTCAATTTGTTCACTATAAATAGTAAGCATAAGCATTTAATTATTTGTACATTCTAATGTAGTTGTGTATGATCATTAATATATTGAAATAGTAAGTTGTTCACTAGCTCCAGTTTTGACATCTATATATTATGATATCTATGAGTTTCATTTCTTTTTGTATATAGGGAGCATTGAGTTTGACTGGGATAAGAACCACCACCTCTGTTCTATCCCCCTTAGTATGTGTTTTGGGTTGGGAGCAAGAGAAGGGAGGAATAATGCAATAAAGGTAATTCTAACTTCATCATTTGTTGCTATGCAAAAAGCCTGATCTCATGGTTCTGTTTTCTCCTCCCCATCACTCCCTTCTCCTACTCTGCTTCTCTAAGATAGGAACCCAGAAGAGGACTGATCATTTCTTGCAGCTCTAAAAATCATGGCTCAGGTGAATTGATGTTTCTTTGTGCCCCCTTCAGTTACTTTTTTATAGGGTATGTGTGTGTTTGTATTCCCTATTCCTGAAGCTTCCTTCCTAACTGACTACACTCAGGAATGTGCTCCCCCGTTTATCCTATTCTTGTAAATGATAGTGTCTTTCTCTAGTGTGTCTTTCCTATCTAACCTATATTCACATGCTTATTTAACAATCTATTCAGCATCTATGGCTAGGAACACTGATGTACCAAAAGCAGATTTCTCTGATGTTATAAGATAGAGAAGGATGGCACCACACATAAAAAAAAAATGTTAACTTCTCTTTAGACCTAAGTTTTCCAGTTAGTCAAGATTGGAGTTGGTCTTGACTACGCTCATTCTCAATATGTGGCAAGAGCTATGCTTTATGAGCTTTTAAGATTAGGAACACGATTAGCGACTGAATAGAGAGAGATCAGAGATCTTCCCCAGGAATGCATGATTGAGAAATACCAACACTATGGATCATTTTGAGATTCAACATTATGTGCTGATCTTGAATGTGTAAGTTTGGATTATCTTTTCCGTGTTTCTATTGCTTAGAACAAGGAAAAGTTATATTTACGAGTGATGAATAGTAACAAGAAAGATCATCATTCACCTGTGTGGGTTGTTGAGAATTACAAACTCTGAGAACTAAGAAATACCTATGAGATTTTTGTATAACCTGAAATAGCTAAATATGAGCACTTATTAAGTCAGATATGTTCATTATAAGAAGCTATATAAAATATTTACTAAATTATTAGTGACAAGGAAAATGCTTATGATGTAATATGGTACTCTGATATAATGATGAATCTAAGCCTTCAATAAACTCTTTAATTTTATGCAAGTATTGTTTTATAACATTTTATAGAAAAATTTTCCCAATTATTTTTCTTACTCCTTAAATAGAGAAGAAAGGGAAACTTACATTTATTGAGATTTATGATATACAACATACATATTGTACAGGATGCTTGTGTATGCTATTTCTTTTAACTGGGGCATTCCATTTACTTTATTATTCCAGACTTATCTGTATAATGAGATGTTCTATATGCAAAAAATATCTACAGCAATGGAAATAATCAGGAACATGTTTGTACTTCCCACATTGTTTGCTCTGTTGCTTCCTTTGTGGGCTATTCCCCTTCATCTCCCCCTCCATTGAAAAAATATTTTATTTCCACAACTAATATTTTGCTTGTTATTTCAGAGATCAGTGATGTTCAGGGATGTTGCTATTGACTTCTCTCAGGAAGAATGGGAATGCCTGGACTCTGTTCAAAGGGATTTATATAGAGATGTGATGTTGGAGAACTACAGCAACTTGGTATCACTAGGTAAGGATATTTGCCCTTCGTATTTTGGGGTCTACCTTTGGAATGACTGGTTTCTCTGCTATTATTTCAAAGATGCTTTTTAAGTAATTAACTGAATTTCTTATTCTTAAAGGAATGGTTTGAAATTACTGGAAGTAGACATAGTCTCATAGGGCACCTTTATCTTCTCCATCCTTCAAAAAGCCTTAATGCTTTTTTATAATACCTGTCTTCCTACCATCTTCCTTGTGGATCAAGGGACTAGATTTGAATTCTGGGACACTTGGAATATTGTCAGAAAAAACAGGCTGTACATTGCTACACTTTAGATCTGCTGAAGGAACTCTAAATAATTTACAGGCCCAGTCATAAATTTTAAACATAGATGCAGAAAGGTATGGTTTTTCTGATCAGAAGAGCTTATATCATTTGTAGAGTGAATAGGAGTGGATCAGTGCATTTCACTAATAACTCAAATCCATAAACACAATCCATTACTTAACAACAAATACATTTGCTTATATATACTTGGTAGTTGAATATTATATATTAAGAATTTTACATTGAATGAATATGCTAGAATCATCTTTTATTGGAAAATAGCAGAGGATGAACCTGTGATTGTCTAAGAAATTAATGGGTTTTTTTCCTGGAGTATTTTAACAAGGGACAGAACCTGTATCAGTTAAAACTTTAATGAGTGATTTTCGCACTTAATTGATCACTTTATTCCTTGTATGCCTCATATCACTGGAACATAACTGTCTCTTGATACTTCATTCCTTTTTTCTTCTGAAAGCTTTAGGAAGTTATTGATTGGTATACTCCCCTATGGGACCCAAGTTGTGTGAGAAAAAAGACCTATGACTTGAGAAGGAAAGCACGGGCTTTTCAGCATGATCTCCCTAAGGAATCCCACCTAATCCGTACTTCTTCCTTTCCCTGTTGGTTTTTTTTTATAATTCTTCTCACTTTCAAAGGAGGAATGTCTTCTCCACTCACAGAGAATGAACTGTCTCTCCCTCTGAGACGTACTTTTGGTTTGCATTAAATGTTGTGTGTGAGATTTAAAAAAAAAGAACAAAGGAGGAATGGCTTTTCCTTTTCCCCAGTGACAGTGCTTTTACATAAACTTGGGAGTCAATTCCTTTGCAGACTGTTTTGCTTTTATAAATTTAGACTGATATCATTGTCTTCATTCTTTAAAATATGTTCATTTATTCAAAATATATTTATTGAGGGTCTGTTCTGTGCCAAGGACTATAGTAAACATTGGAGAAATAATGATCTCTTAGATAATGTTCCTAATGTATTGAAACTTAAATTCTAACAGGAGAAATACAAAATAAGGAAACAAAAATATATGTATATGTATGTGCATGTATATAAATATAATAATAACAGGTAGTGATAAGCAGTATGAATAAAGGTAAAGAAGGGTAGGCAAAGAATAATGGGGAGTGGGAGTAGCCTGTTTTATATACGTAGATTTTAGCATAGCCTTTCTAAAAAGGTAATATTTGAACAAAGATTTCACTGAAGTAAGGCCATGAATTAGGCCAATATCTGGGGTACCAGTATTCTAGGCAGATGAAGTAGTACATGTCAAGGCCTTGGGGTGGGCATTAACTTTGTAGGAGGAATAGAAAAACATGTTTAGAGAAAAGTGAATAATAGAATAAGAAATATGGAGAGAGAATAAAAAAAAAAGGACTTGAAATTTTATTCTCTAAAGTGGTACCCTTTGACTCCTGTCTGAAGCAGATGCAAATTTTCTCCAGAGGAAAGTAAGAGGCCTTTAGAATTCTCACAAATTAAGATCAACAAAAGGTGAGCTCACAAAGATCATCAAACCCACAGGAAATAGGTCACAGATGAGTGATAGATAATTTGAAGCGGCAACATATTACATGGCAAAAATCTGTATTATTGGAATGATTAGATGTAGATATAAACTACTGGTGAAATGTTTAAAGAATAAAGAAATTAAATCACAAAAATGACAATAGATTTTCATAAAGGAACAGATTTGAAAGAGAATGAAATAGATTTTTTTCTATTCTTTTTTAAAAATAATCATTAAAAGACTGACAAATTTGGCTGTATGAAAATTATTCTGTTTATCAAAAGACATCATAAAGACAGTAAAAGACAAGCCATGAATTGAGTGAAGATATTTCCAATGCATACAGGCAACAATGGAATGAGTATCCAGAATATAAAAAGCTTCTACAGATTGATAAGAAAAAGGTAAATAACAATATTGAAAAATCCAGTAAAAGATATTTATTTACAGGCAGTTCAAGGAAAAGGAAATGCAAATTAAAACCACAATAATATAATTATTTCATATGCAGTAGATTGGCAAAATTTAAGAAGTTTGACAGTGCCAAGCATTCCCAACATTTAGAGGCAGAAGTACTCTATACCTTGCTATTGCTAATAGCCAAAAAATGGTTAACAACCCAAATGTCCATCATCTCATGAAAGGATCAATAAAATTTGGTATATTCTTACAATGGAGTATTATTCAGCATTAAAAAGGAATGAAGCTCTGATACATGCTACACATGAATGAACCTTAAAGTGAAAAGAAACCAGACACGAAAGGCTACATATTGTATGACTGTATTTATATGAAATGTCATCAGCAGGCAAATCTATAGAGACAGAAAGGTAACTGGTTACCCAGCACCAGGGATCAGGGAGGGAGGGGCAGGAAGCGAGAATGGGAAGTGCGGAAATAGAAGTGACTACTAATAGGCACAGACAGCATTTCTTTTGGGGTGATAAAATGTTAAAAAATTAGATTGTGGTGATTGTTGCACAACTCTCTGAATATATTAAAAGCCATTGAATTTTGCACTTTAAATGACTGAACTCTTAAGTGTGTGAATTATATCTCATGGAGCTGCTTTTTTTATTTTTAGGTGGTCTGTGTATACCTTACTGATGGCAGTATCAATTGATATAATCACTTTGGAAAACAATGTGGAAATGGTTTCCAAATTTGTATGTACTTTAGAAATAGCTGGCGTCTTTTTAAAATTCCAGAGGCCAGGCACAGTGGCCCAGGCCTATAATCCAGCACCAGTCTGGGAGGCCGAGGCGGGAAGATTGCTTTAGCTCAGGAGTTCAAGACCAGCCTCAGCAACAGGAAGACCCCATCTCTACTAGAAAAATTAGCCGGGCGTTGTGGCACATGCCTGTAGTCCCAGCTACTTGGGAGGCTGAGGCAGGAGTATCACTTCAGCCCAGGAGTTTGAGGTTGCAGTGAGCTATGATGATGTCATTATGTTCTACCCAGGGTGACAGAGCGAGACTCTGTCTCAAAAAAAAAAAAAAGAGAAAAACAAAATTCCAGAGGCTAGGCCACACCTCAGACCAATTAAATCATAATCTCTGAGCATGGGATGCAAGTACCACTATTTGTTTTTAAAGTCCCTAAGTTCAAATATTTAGACATGTTTGATAACCACTGTAATATGGTATTATCTGAGAATTTATTTTATTGAATTTGAAGGTTCACTTCATTTAATTGTCATTACCAATATGCTTGGATTTATTTCTCATCTATTTTATGCTTTTTGTTTCCTCTTTTTATGTTCTAGGTCTTTTTTTATAATTGTCTTTCCTTAATCAGGATGAATACAGTCTTGTTTTGTTTTGTTTTTTTTGCAACTCCATTTTCCCCTTGCTTGTATAGAAGACTAAAAGTATTAATATATAAAATCATACAGTATTTATATACTTTTAAAGATTATCTTTAAATTTTTATCATATGCACCTAATTCCTTTTAATGGAAATGAAGTTTTGTAATTTTTATTAATCATAATGTTTGGAAAATTACACATATTTAATGAATATTAGATATTTTAATGGATATTAAAACATTTATTTAATCCACATATAATTTTTGGTTTTCATTCTGCTTTTCAGAAGTCTTGGAATAAACTGTATGCCCTATCCACACCCCTAGGATTTCAAGGCCAACAAGTTGAATAACACAGTTATGAAGGATAGTATCTCCCATGAAATAGATTGGTGACCATTGTGGGCAATGAATTGAAGTTCTAAGGAGAGATGAGAAATTGACATCCCTATGTCAGATAATATATTCATTGTCACAGAATTCTTATCAGAAGTGTACGAGCAATGTGCAACTGTGCTCTCTTTTTATACTTTTACCAACAGTGGATATTATCACTTAAAAATATCATTGTCATTTTGTAGATAAAAAAATGGAATAGCTTTTCTGCCATTACTGGTGAATTTAAATATTTTGAGGGTATTTCTGCTTGTTTGATACTTTAATTATTACCATTATTGCTTGTGTCACTTTACAGATACATACTTAATTTAGCAAAGGCAAAAATTCATGGCTATCTTCCCCCAAGATAATATAAACGATATTAGAATGCATTAACTTTGATAAATTTCTCCAATTTAATGTTATTGTTGTATCTTAGAGTTCTGTTTAACCTCCAAAATGGGCATAATTTTTGTTTCATAATGACAGTGTTTGCTTGTGGATTTATTCACATGATTATCCTTTTATTTGCATGTTATTCTATCATACATTCCTTCTGGGATCATTCTATTTATCATGAAATACACTGGGAAGGCTAATTGTTAGTAAGTGCTCTAAGTTTTTATTTTTTTGTTGTAAAGTAACCTTGTTTCACTGTCATTCTTGCCTAATGATTTAAGTGGGTATAAAATGCTATACTATTATCTTTTTCATAGCACTCTGAAGATATTATTCCACTGTCTTCTGGCTTCTATTGTTGCTCTTGAGAAGTCTGACATCTGTTTCATTGTTGTTCCTTTTGTAAGTAATCTGTATTTTCTCTGGCTGCTTTTAAGATTTTTTTCATTAAGATTTTAATGTAATTGATTTTATTGTTTCATTTCTAGTTTTTATATTTTCCCTCTCTCCCAGATTTTTTTTTTTCTAAACTGGTCCCTTTTTCATTGTTTTTATCTTACATTTTCATGTATTTCCTGCAGTTATATTATGTGTCATACAATTCCAGTTTCTGGGGAACAGGTCTAACTTTGCTTCTTCTTGCATGCATCGGGGCCCTTGTGTAATGATGAATTATCCACAGCACTTTATTTTTCCTCCTTTTCATTGGGCATCCAGGCCAAGACTGAGACATTCCTTGTTATTTTCCTTTTAGGTTGGATGGATTTTTTTTTTCCTTTTTCTGAATTTTAGGCCTTGGATAGTTCCAATTTTATAGAGAGGTTTAGTCTTAATCCCTGCTCTTCTATGGGTGCAAGGCCTTGTCTCTTGAATTTTTCAGACCATTAAGATACAAACAGCTGGGAAATTAAAGTCAGCAAATATCTTGAGCATAGTTGTAACTTCAGAGCATATTTACTGCTTTAGTTTCTGGTTCTTCATTTTAGCACCTTTGGATCTTCTATACTTTCTTTTAAGCTTGGTATACTTTTAAAAAGACATTGTCATATTTTATCCAACATTTATTGGTGTTTTTCAAGAAATCTGTTGCATAATTTACATATTAACAATATTGAATCCTTCTATTTTTGAACATGCTAAATCTGTTTTTCTTTTTATGCTCTCTGTAGAGTTTCATTGTTTTTTCTTAAAATGTCTTATACATTTCTTAAGCAGTTTCCTCAGTACTTCATAAATTTTGTCTATACTATGGATAGGAATATTGTTTTATAACATTTTCTAAATGGTTAATACTGTTATATATGACCAAGTATTGATTTCTGTAAACTGGTGATAACCTTATAGAACTAATGGTTTTTCAGGAGATGATATTGTATTTCTAGGTAGACAGTTTTGCTGTCTACATACAATTTGTTGTCTCTTTTCTGTTTGGACCGTTTAGAGAAAAAACCTATATTTAGTAGATCTTCTAGCACAATTTGAAAACAGTTTCATTTTTGAAACTTTATTGTCAGTCCTTCTAATGTTTAACTATTACATATATTTCCATAGGCATCTGGTAAATACACTTAATTAGGTTAAGGAAGAGCCGTTCTGGTTTTACAGAGTTTTCAATAAAAGGTCTTAAAGTATATTAATTTTTTCAAATTTCTTAAAAGAATCCTATTAATATTTTATTGTTCAAATTCTTCATGTGGGAAAATAGACTTTCTGATGTTGAACTATTCCTGCATTTGTGGCATAAACCTTATATGATCATGATGTGATACTACTTAAATACACAGCTAGTAGATCCTATGTTGCTAATATTTTGTTTTAAAAATTTCCCTATGTCGGCCGGGCGCGGTGGCTCACGCCTGTAATCCTAGCACTCTGGGAGGCCGAGGCGGGTGGATCGCTCAAGGTCAGGAGTTCGAGGCCAGCCTGAGCAAGAGCGAGACCCCGTCTCTACTAAAAATAGAAAAAAATTATATGGACAACTAAAAAAAAATATATATATATAGAAAAATTAGCCGGGCATAGTGGCGCATGCCTGTAGTCCCAGCTACTCGGGAGGCTGAGGCAGGAGGATCGCTTGAGCCCAGGAGTTTGAGGTTGCTGTGAGCTAGGCTGACGCCACGGCACTCACTCTAGCCTGGGCAACAAAGTGAGACTCTGTCTCAAAAAAAAAAAAAAAAAAAAAAAAAAAATTTCCCTATGTTTGTTCATGAGATTGGCTTAGCTTTCTTAAGGTCTCTTTGTCCAATTTTGTTATGTGAGTTAATTTAACTTTACAAAATGACTAGGGTAGATTTCCATCTTTTTAAATGTTCAACAGTAGTTATGTATGGTTGGAATGATATATTCTTTAGGTGTTTGGATTATCTTTCCAGTAATACCATCAGTCATTGGTATCTATTGCCTTGACCATTAGATACAATAGATACAATAGCCAACAGATACAAATGACCATCATCAGTCATCAGTATCTATTGCCTTTTAGAAGCATAAACGTTTAACTCAAATCTAAAATTTTTATGTAGTTATTGCTGTTCACACAGATATGTTATCTTCACAGATCATTATTTTTTTCATCTAGTTCTAATTTACTAATGAGTTGTATATAGGTTTTTCTCATAAGCACTTTTTTAAAAAATGTTTATTTTTAATTGACACATCATTGTACATATTTATGGGGTACAGTGTAATGTACGTATATACATTGTGTAATGATCAAATCAGGGTAATTAGCACATCTGTCACCTCAAACACTTGTTATTTCTTTGTGGTTAGAACGTTCAAAATCCTCTCTTCTTACTATTTTAACATACACATTATATTTTCATTGACTGTAGTCACCCTATAATGCAATAGAACAACAGAATTTATTCCTAATTGTAGCTTTGTATCCATTGACCAGTCTCTCTGCAGTCCCCTCACCACCGCCTCTAGTAACCACTATTCTACTCTCTACTTATATAGATCAACTTTTTTAGGTTTAACATATGAATGAGATCATATGGTATTTTCCTGTTGGCTTATTTCGCTTAATATAATGTTCTCTGGATTCATCTATGTTGTCACAAATGACAGAATTTTGTTCATTTTTATGGCTGAATAATATTCCATTGTGCATATATACCATGTTTTTAAAATCTATCTCCTGTTGGACACTTAGTTTGATTCCATATTGTGGCTATTGTGAATAGTACTGCAATAAACATGGAAGTGTACATATCTCTTTGACATTCTGATTTCATTTCCTCTGAATATGTGCCCAGTAATGGGATTGTTGGAGCATATCATAGTTCTATTTTTAATTTTTTGAGGAACCTCCATACTGTTTCCCATAACGACTGTAGTAATTTATATTCCCACCAACAGTGTATAAGTTTCCCTTTATCCACATTCTTGTCAGTATTTGTTATGTTTTGTCTTTTTAGTAGCCATTCTAACTGTGGTATGATGATATCACATTGTAGTTTTGATTGGCATTTTCCTTGATGATTAGTGATATTGAACATTTTTTTCATTTATCTGTTGGCCATTTGTATGTCTTCTTTTAAGAAATGTCTATTCAGATCTTTTGACTAATTTTTAAAAATTTTCCTTTACCTGAACTTTAGGCTTTGAATAGTTCCTATTTTGTTAAGAGGTTTATTTCTAAACCATGCTCTTTTGTGAGTACAAGGTCTTGTCTTGGAGTTTCTCAGACCATTAAGTTACAACCTTAGGCAATTGAAGCCAGCAGATGTCCTGAGGGTAGCTCAAATTTCAGAGCATGTTCACCTTTTTAGTTTCCCGTTTTCACTTCATTGAGGTCCCCATGGACTTTTATTTCTTTTTTTAAGCTTGACTATACTTTTCAATGGATGTTTGTCATGTTTAACCCATCATTTATTGGTGTTCTTCAGGAAATCTGTTGCACCATTCACATTTCAAGTATATTCACCCACTATCACAGTCATAATATTTTTACCCCCCGAATTCCCTCATGCCTTTTTTTGTTGTCAACCCCTTCCGCCCTCACCAACCTATGAAAACTAATCACCTATTTTTCATCCCCCTAGTTTTGCTTTTTCAAGAATGTCATATAAATAGAATCAAAATATGTAGCCTTTGGGGTCTGGCTTTTTTCACTTAACAAAATACATTTAAGATTTATCCATATTGATGCATGAGTCAATAGTTTCCTTCTATTGCTGGGTAGTGTTCCAGTGTCTGGAAGTACCAAAAGTTGATTCAGTCACCTTTGAGGGATATCTGGTTGTTTCCATTTGGAGCAATTATGGATAAAGCTGCTGTAATCTTTGGTGTACAGATGTTTCTGTGAACATCAGTATAATTACCTACTAATTTAACTACCGGACCAAATGCTAAATGTATGTTTAACTTTAAGAAACTACCAAACTTTTTGTGGTTGTACTCTTTTGTATTCCCAGCGGTGTATGAGACTTTTTGTGTTCTGTTCCTTGGTCTGTCTTTCCAACTAAAATATTCTTTTTTATATAATTCCTAGAACTATATCACTGTAGACTCCTTCCCTTATATTAAATAATTAATTTTTTCTTCTCCAACATCCCTAACATTCTGTAAGATTATAGAAACCTTTCATGTTTTATACCTGTATTAATGCCTGGGAAATGATAAAGATATTCTTCTGGGATGAATACATAGAGTTGGCCTCAAATAGATGAGTAAATAGGAGACGACGTAAGACAAAGGTAACTGTGAAGTAAGGATAAGTAAGCAAAAACAACAGTATCTTGTTTGAAAAGTGTAGAGAGAGCTAAAGAACACAACCATGCCTAGTACCTGGGAAACAGTATGTAAGGGGCAAGGCATTTAGAGAGGTATATATGTATGAATGCTCTTTTGTTTCCATCCTTAAGGAAGTGATGAGGAAGCCCTAGATTGATGGTTTCGAGGCATCTACCCCTACGGTGGGAAAAGGTTAGATTACAAAGGGACAGCACAAGGGTATTGAAGAGTGATATAAGTGTAGTGATGTTGGATACATGACTTGAATCCTTATAGGTCTGTTTCTTTTGTATGTTCTGTGATTCAGTTGTCTTGTGCCTTCATTCACCTGGTTTTTACTGAGTTCTAGATATTGCAAAGAAAAATTGCAAAATAATTTGAGGCCTTGGATAACATTATGTATCTCCAATAAAGATTTAAGTTTGCTATGGCAAACAGTTTTATTTTTTTATTTTTTTTTTTTTTGAGACAGAGTCTCACTTTGTTGCCCGGGCTAGAGTGAGTGCCGTGGCGTCAGCCTAGCTCACAGCAACCTCAAACTCCTGGGCTCAAGGGATCCTCCTGTCTCAGCCTCCCGAGTAGCTGGGACTACAGGCATGCACCACCATGCCCGGCTAATTTTTTCTCTATATATTTTTAGCTGTCCATATAATTTCTTTCTATTTTTTTTAGTAGAGATGGGGTCTCGCTCTTGCTCAGGCTGGTCTCGAACTCCTGAGCTCAAACGATCCGCCCACCTCGGCCTCCCAGAGAGCTAGGATTACAGGCGTGAGCCACCGCGCCCGGCCGGCAAACAGTTTTAAATCACCTTAATCCAAATGTTTTTATTTGAGATGATTCAAAGGTGATTCTGGCTTCAGCTTCTCCCCAGGATGCTCTGCTGTTGCTCCCTTATTCCTCATTGTAGCCCTTAGGGTTCCCTGCCAAAAGTATGGAGAGTTTATGGAAGGCCCTGTTCTCCCATTACTGTTGCCCAACCTTGTGAGACATTCCAAAACACTGTTTAGGTTTTTTCTCCTCTTAATTGCCTTTTATAGAATTGTGAGACTTCCCTTAAAGGAAAAGTGGACCCATATGTTGGACTCATTTCTTTGACTTTTCATGTTTTTCAAATTTTAGCTCACCCAACTCTTTAATTATGTGTTAACTTTCCAATGCCTTCAGTCAGGTACCTTTTATAATTTGTCCAGTCTGTATACTTGCTATCATCAGGAAGGTTAGTCTAAATTACCTAAATTCCCAGAAATGTATATTTATGATTTAGGAACTGATAATTGAGACCTGAAAATGAGAAAGAGCAAGTTTGCACAGTCTCATACAGAGCAGTCCCTGAATAACTGTAAGTTGAAAAAGGCCTTATGACTTTTTCAGAGTTGAAAGGAAGCTAGTTGGACAGATAATGAGCAAACCTGAGAAAGCTCATGGGGGGAATCAGACACATAGACAGGGACCAGACAATTGACAGGGGGAAAGGTCAAAATAATGGAAGAATTTGGGTTTTATTCTGTTTCATCTGGAAGCTATTAAAAAGGTTTAAGCAGATATAGCAAATCATGATCTGAATCTGAATCTCAATCAGTTGGTCGAAAGTATGAAAAGTAAAGATGTCCTTGCTCTTTTTCTGTTTCACTTTTTCTGTTTCTGGTGTACTATCTGGACATCTACAATTATAAAAAGCTCCCCAAGGAGTTTTGATTCCCACCAATGATTGAGAACTACTGACTTAAAATTTTTTCTTAATCTCTTCCCTTATCTTCTTAGGTGAATTTTCATTATTCTCTGATTTCTCAAGTGCTCTTTTTACATGCTAATATATGAGATGATTCTAAACTAATATATATTTTTTAAATTCTAAATAGAAATATTACTGCACCATGAAATCAGTTTAGTGGGTTTTGACTGGGTGTGTGAGTGGGTGGATATGTGAGAGAGACACAGAGATTTAGAAAACAGTAGAATAATGGAAAATAGAATAGAAAACAGTAGATATTGTTTTTTGAAATTATATATATGTGTAGTAGGCTGTGATGTGAAAGGTAGGTATTATTATAGGTAATGTTAAACAATATTTTAAACACGTATGTATGCTTGTTGTTTCTTAGGGGTAACATTTTCCTATTTTTTGTCTCTGCTATAGAAGTTGTATTTCTCCTCAATATTTTTATGTTCTCTTATTTTTCAGACTTTCCTTTATGTTGTGCAAGTAAAGACTTATCTCCAAAAAAGGATCCTTATGAAACAGAATTATCCCAATGGGAAATGAGTGAAAGGCTTGAAAACTGTAATCTTGAAGAGTCCAATTTCAGAGATTATTTAGAAGTTAAAGGCAAGGTACAGAAGCAACAAGAAAATCAGAAGGAATATTTGAGGCAACGGATGATCACATATGAAAAAATGTCCATATTCAACCAACATACTTATTTATCTCAAAATCTGAGATGTCATTCTACTGAGAAACCCTATAAATGTAAGGAATGTGGGAAAGCTTTCAGACGAGCCTCACACCTAACTCAACATCAGAGTATTCATACTGGTGAAAAACCCTATGAATGTAAGCAATGTGGGAAGGCCTTTAGTCGTGATTCACAACTCAGTCTTCATCAGAGACTTCATACTGGTGAGAAACCCTATGCATGCAAGGAATGTGGGAGGGCCTTTACTCAAAGTTCACAACTTATTTTACATCATAGAATTCACACTGGTGAAAAACCATATAAATGTGAAGAATGTGGGAAAGCCTTTATTCGTAGCTCACAACTGACCCGACATCAAAAAGTCCATACTGGTGAGAAACCTTATGAATGTAAAGAATGTGGAAAGGCCTTTACTCAGAACTCACAGCTTACTTTGCACCAGAGACTTCACACTGGTGAGAAGCTCTATGAATGTAAAGAATGTAGAAAGGTCTTTACACAGCTTTCACAACTTGTTCTCCACAAGAGAATTCATACTGGTGAGAAACCGTATGAATGTAAGGAGTGTGGGAAAGCTTTTATTTGTGGCTCACAGCTTTCTCAACATCAGAAAATTCATAACGGGGAAAAACCATATGAATGTAAAGAATGCGGAAAGGCCTTTATTCGGGGCTCACTACTTATGCAACATCAGAGGATTCATACTGGTGAAAAACCCTATAAATGTGAAGAATGTGGGAAGGCTTTTATCCGTGGTTCACAACTTACTCAACACCAGAGAATTCATACCAATGAAAAGCCCTATGAATGTAAAGAATGTGGAAAGACCTTTAGTCATGGTTCACAACTTACTCAACATCAGAGAATTCATACTGGTGAGAAACCCTATCAATGTAAGGAATGTGGAAAGGCCTTTAATCGTGGCTCACTCCTTACTCGACATCAGAGGATTCATACCGGTGAGAAACCTTACGAATGTAAAGAATGTGGAAAAACTTTTAGTCGTGGCTCAGAACTTACTCAACATGAGAGAATTCACACTGGGGAGAAACCCTATGAATGTAAGGAATGTGGGAAATCTTTTATTCGTGGCTCACAGCTTACTCAACATCAAAGAATTCATACTGGTGAGAAGCCTTATGAATGTAAAGAATGTAGAATGGCCTTTACTCAGAGTTCACATCTTTCTCAACATCAGAGACTTCACACTGGTGAGAAGCCTTACATATGTAATGAATGTGGGAAGGCCTTTGCTCGCGGTTTACTACTTATACAACATCAGAGAATTCATACTGGTGAGAAACCATTTCAGTGTAAGGACTGTGGGAAGGCCTTTATTCGTGGTTCACAACTGACACAACATCAACGAATTCACACTGGAGAAAAACCCTATGAATGCAAAGAGTGTGGAAAGGCCTTTAGTCATGGTTCTCAACTTACTCTACATCAGAGAATCCATACTGGTGAGAAGCCTTATGAATGCAAACACTGTAGGAAGGCCTTTACTCAGAGCTCACATCTTTCTCGACATCAGAGAATTCATACTGGTGAAAAACCATATCAATGTAAGGAATGTGGGAAGGCTTTTACTCGTGGTTCACAACTAACGCAACATCAGAGAATTCATATCAGTGAGAAATCGTTTGAATATAAGGAATGTGGGATAGACTTTAGTCGTGGCTCACAAGTTTATACGTGAAGGATCTGATTCTTTGGGATCACTATAGAGAGCATTCTCTAGTCACTCATCCCTTATCAACAAGGAATTCTCACGAATGTAAACATAGGAGTACATTTGGCTCAAACAGGTCAGCATCAGAGAATTTATATGGGGAAAAGAGAATGTTAATGTAATCCATGTAGAAAAGCCTATCATTATTGGAAAGCTATTAAACTTTATCAAATTAGAGAATAATTTTGTTAATATAGTAGATGTAGGAAGGCTGTTAACTATAGCAGTTGTCTTCTTCAACACTCTCTTGTCTCTATCATTTGGTTTTCATTCTTATATGTATCATAATTCTCTTCTTTGGTTTAATCATTCATAAGATAGACCTAAGAATAATACCTTTATTATTTCACTCTTGGAAGTATTTTGTAAGTTATCACATGTAAGAGCTCTAAAAGCAGTGCCTTGGACGTAACACAAATACTAGACACCATTTCCACTAGTGTTATTAGAGAATTTGCATTAGAGAAGAGCACTTATGGTATAAAGAATATCGAGAAATCTTTTATTAACAGTTACCCCAGATGATTTGGATAGGGGGTGCGGTATGCTGTAATGAATGTGAGAAAGCTGTTATTGAAATCTCAACCCTTATGCTAAAAGAGCAGATTCATACTGTAAAGAAACCTTGTGGATTTCATCAATGGATTATTGAGCACAGCCATTAGATAATTTGGGACAGGTATTACATGATTGTCACAAAGTCCAAGATCCAGAACCTAATCAGTCTAGTGGGAAATTTTTTAAAACTTATTCTGTACTGCTTTTTAAATAAACAGAAAATAAAAACTGGCATTATAGACTATTTTGCAATGGAAAATGAAAGTTTGTGTCAGAGACCTTTTTCCTTAAGCAATGTCTGTATTACCTTCCTTAGTAACAAAATTCTGGACTGAAAAACTATCTCAGCCTTCCTTGCAGGTCAGCAAAGTAGAAGTGGCATTTGTATTGAGTAGGACATTTAAGAAATCCATTTTTCCTATCTGCCTTTCTTTTTCCCATACCTACAATGTAGACATATAAGGTGAAGCTCTGGTACTGTCAGAGACTTTGAGGATGGTATACGGGTGTCACAGATTGGGGAACAACCATACTGGTTCTGGTCTGCTTGCCTCCTGTATTCATATGAAATTAAACATCTTATTTGTTGATCCTATCATAGTGCTGTTATTGACAATAAAAATTATTAATGATATAAAATTTGGTACTTAGAATTGAAGTGTTATGGGTAAAAGAAATCTTAAATATGGCATTGACTTATGGCCACTGACAATGAGATCTACCTAGTTCAGGCTAGATACCGAAAGAATCTTTTTTTTATTGGCAGGACATTTGGTCATTGCTTCTCATTATTACAAGTTAGGCTTTATGCCAGTTGAGGCTATGATGTTAAAGGAAGTGATAGGAGTGATTTAGATTGTGTTAAGGAGATAAACTCAGAGTAGAGTTAGGCCACTAGCAGCAATTGAAGGAGATATTGCTCAGTATGAGATGCTATCTCTGATGGCAGGCACTCAGTTCTTTCCCCTTAAATGAAGCCATTTGCAGTGATTTAAAGTGACGGCCTGAACAAGAAATGAGACCTTTGCTGATACATAGGAAGGCACTCTCCTAACAAACATGTTTATGCTTTTCCCATCTGAGTCCATTGTTACAAAAGTAGTCATATTTATTAGGTGCTTACGATATTCCAGCCATTATCCTAGGTGTTTGGGATATATCTGTGAACAATTCTACCAGGAAGAAATGGGATAATAATAGATGTAGAGTATGTTGGAACATAAATGTAATACAGAGAAGTCACTCAAGAGGAGATGGGATTGGTATGACAGCTTAGGTCACATTATGAAATGATCAAGGTAGATCATCAAAATGGAAAGATTTGAGCCAAAATTTGAAGGGTACTAAGTCAATGGTTATCTAAGAAAAGAGCATCTCCGCAGAGAAAAAGCTAGAGGTCCTACAATGGAATTATGCAGATATATCTTATGAATATTACGGAAGATATCAGAGTTCTGTGCAAAGGGGTGACTGCTAGGACAGAAGACCAGAGAGATAACAGAGGGTCACATCATTCCAGCCTTATAAACCATTGTAAGCACTTTGTATTTTACCATCAGGGAAAAGGCAACCATTGGAGAGTTGGGAGCAGAGGACATAATCTGACATGTAGCTGTTGTACAACACTGGATGAAAGTAGGCACTATGGCAATAATTCAGATGAAAGATGATGTTACGGCTTAGAAACACATGGTAACAATGGGTATGGTAAAAACTGGTTGCATGCTAGTTATACAGTAAATGTGGCAAAACTAGCAAGATTTATTTAGGTGTTAGATATTGTGTAAAAGACAAGTCCAAGGTGACTGACTCAAATGTCTTGGTCTTGAATATCTGGAGATACATTAACTTCGTCAGCTAACACAGGTAAAGTTTCTGTTGCAGCACTGTTGGGGAAGGTTGCGAGTTCAATTTTGTACATGTTGACCATAAGATGTCTTTAAAATTGAAAAATGGCAATTGAGTAGGTAATTTGGTATACTAGCATACACTAACCTATATATACTAACCTAAATATCATATTACTTTGGTAGACACTGCCTATACTTATTAAAAATGTTGAGGCAGGATAAGATCACTGGAGTGGAGAGACACTAAAAAACAGCAAGAACTGACTCAGGGAACACTCCAAAATTAGGAGTTCAATGATCACAGAACTAAAAAAGAGCTATGGAGAAACAATGGTATGGGATGAAAACCAAGATAGTGTGGAAACTAACAAGCCAAATATAAGTGAATCACAGGAGATTCAATGGTATCAGCTTTATAAGATTACATAATAATAAGCTTGAAAATTAGCTATTAAAGTGAGCAATATTGATAATAGTGGAGACCTTGACCTTGAGAATAGCAGAGGTTTCTTTGTTGGTGGGTTGATTTCAGACTGACAGAAGTTAAATTTTAACACAGAAGGTGGAGATGACTACAGAGAACACTACATGTGGACAGAGATTATCCCAGCCTCTGGATGATGGGAAAAAACCTGCAGAGAGAGTCACATGCACACCCTAAAATCAGCCTAAAGGAGGAACGCCACAGTGCATCCCTCCTTCCCAATGAAAGGTCTAGAGACTACTCATCATGCCTCAACTCCTAAAATGCCCAAACTTATGCTCAACCTCCTGGATGAAACAACAGAGGCCAGAAAATGTGTGTAGCCACAGAGGGTTTATTGATCAAGCACATCAAGAACCCACCAAAAGGAAAACACAGAGGTCAGTAAGACACAAGCTTACTGCTAATGACATACACATGCCCAGTTGTAGTGTCAACTTGAACACCAGGAAGCCAGGTTCACTCACAACCATAGAAAAAAATTGGGTAAACTACAACCTGTCCTGTACTCAACAAATTAAACCAACCTGAGCTGGATTACACATGCAAGTAAAGACAGACTTCAGAGATTAAGAAAGGCTTACAGACTGCTCTTTAAATCCAACAAAGTACCCCGCATTGAGTAAAATCTAACCAACCAAAAAAAAAAAAAAAAATCACAACGGAAAAAATGACAACAGGTCAACAGTAAAAGCAAATACAAAAACAGGCTAATAAGAAAAAGGACAACGTGAAAGAGGAAGACATCCTATAAAATAAAATACACTAAACCAGGAAGTGAATTATAACTTACAATTGAAAAAAGAAAACACCAGAAGAAACAACAAACACTGTTTAATGGCAGATAAAATGGGCCACAATGAACTAATCCTCATACTACTTAAATAAGGCAGGATATATGTGACCATCAGAGGAAAAAAAGAATAGAAATAGCATCACTGCCCTTGATGTCTGTATGGACCTCTCCACCACGTCGAGCACGAGTTCCTTCTGAGGTTTCTGTCCTCATCTGTGATGTGACCCTCTTGCCAAGCATAATGCAGCCCCTCGCACTGAAGAGGTTATTCCCATCCCTGCTGGTATCTAACAACAGCCCCCCCAAAATGCACCCAGGTCTTCAAAACCCAAACAGGAACAGCAAGGAAAACAGTTTTCACTCAGGCACAAAGCCCAAGCCAAAACAGAGGGAGTAGCTCACCAGACGCAAAGCAGACTTGAGCAAAGCCACCCCCCAACCGCAGCACACGAGACATATTTCCCCTGCTGGATGCCATTATGCAAAGAAACACACAAACACACGGATACACGTGCCTGCACTAAGGTGGCTCCTGGGGCTACAGTGCTCTGCCGCCTGTGAGCAAGCCCCGTGGAGAAGAGAGCAGCCCACAGGCACACAGGCAGTTCAGCCCTAACGGGCACAGGACCCATAACCTTCAGGGACACCCACATACACCCACTAGGATGGTGTGAGTGAGGCAGTGATGGATCCCATGGTGCAACTCAGAGGCTCCCAACGAGGTTTCTTTGGCCGGACAGAGTCCTCTGCCACTCCTGATATCCAGGAATCATCCCCTTGAAAGACTTGAAGGGACGGGATGGCCACAGAGGGCTCCCACGCCCCCCTCCCCGCCCCCCCACGCAATGCCTCAGGAAAATGATCCCTAGGCAATGATGGCAGTCACTGTGAGGGCAGGTGCCAGACACATGACATGCACATGCGCAGTTACAAGGTCGGCTGGGACTCCCACAAATCAGGCTTTGGTGCCCAAGGAATCTGGCGGAGGAGAGGTGGGTCGTGAGATGTGGGTGGGGCATCTGGGAAAGTGATGGAGGCTGTGGCAGGAGTGGGGGGACCCAAGGCCAGATCCTAGACATCCTGTTCTCATCACCTTTTACAGCCAAGCTCTGGGGCGTGTCCCAGGAAACGCCCAGCTTCATGGCGAGGACCGGGCAGTTGGAGGACTCTTGGGATCGGATTCAGGTTGGATGGTGTGCACAGTAACGGACTCACAAGATGGTGAAGATGAAATGCAGCGGGGTGGGGGTGGGGGGCGCGGGGATGGGGCCGTTGTGGCACCTGAGGAGAACAGACTCCCCAAGGGCAGGGGTCAGCTGAAAATCCACTGACCTATGTATCCACTGCCTCTTTGGGACCTGGGCCTACCATATATTGCCCTGTTCTCAAAGCCCAGGGGCTCTTGCTTGTCTGCACCGCTGCTCAGCAAAGTGGAGACATAGACCTAGGCAAGTCCGAGGGACTGTAAAGGTGACCACAGGTGGGCCACATGGGGAAATCAAATCCCAGAAGGGAAGATGGAGTGAAGCAGGGGTTTCAGAAGCAGTAATGGGCTATTCCCAGACTGACAGTGACCACATGTCTGCTTCCAAGGGCACTGAAGGAGGCCCCAGGAGAGGGAAGGAAGAGCATATAGCATGCCTGGGACCACAGATGCCCTCTGCCAGAGTCCTAGTCCAGTTAAGGGAATCTTGCCAGAAGGCCAAAGAGCTCTCTGAAAACTTGGCACAACCAAACCTTCAACAGCTCAGCACACTACGACCCAACTGCACCTACCAAATCCCTAGTCCCTTTCTCAGTGAAAACAGAAGCAGCCAAAGGATTCTGTGCTGGTACCCAAGCCCCACACCCTTTCCCCCAGCAACACACAAAGTAAGTGCATACCCCCATCAATGAAAAGGAAAGTGTAGATGAAAGAAAACCCCACATTGATTAGAAGGCAGAGGCCAGCCACCTTGGGCTCCATCTCATCCAACATCAGTCATACATCCCTCGGACTGGGCATTAGGACCGAGGGTTTCCTTGTTGGCACCAAAGCCATGGAAAGCCAGATCTGTGTGACAATGCGGGCCTTATCAGTAAGAAAGGAATGTAGACAAGGAAATACGCTCATAAAGGGGATCCCCAAAAAGGTTGTCCTGGATGAACTTGGAGATGTGATAAAAGTCTAGGCCGATGAACAAGATGAAGGACAACAAAAGATGGAGGACCTGGTATATGTTGGAGCCCATGCAAGAGCAATCACTTCCAACTGCCACATAGACTCCAGGGAGGGAAGGAGAGCAAAATGGGTGAACTACCAGACAGGATGCACTTTAATGGAACCACACTATCCCTAGGATATGCCCTGCTTCTCAATCATCGGGCCATGGGGAGGGTAGAAGTCACTATCAGAGGAAGAGGAGAATCCACATAGCATCACATTCACTGACTTCTGTCTGAACCTCTCCTGCATGCCAAACACAAGCTTCTCCTGAGGTTTCTCTCCTCTTCTGTGATTTGGTCATCTTGAGCTCAGTAATGCAGCTCCTATGGCTGGGGTGGTAATTCCTGTACCTGCAGGTCCAAGTCAGCACCCCTCAAATACACCCAGGTCTTCAAAACCCAAGGAGGAACCGAAAGGAAAACAGTTTGCACCTGGTCACATGGTACAGGGCGAAACGCAAAAAGCAGTTAACCAGAGGGAAAGCTGAAAGAGAGACAGGGGCGCACCAGTAGGAAAACTAACATCTATCGTGTAAGGACCCACCCCCAACCCCATCCCCGACCTCTCCAATGCAAATAAGACACTTTCCTGCCACCACACACCACACGCGGACAACAGACGGGACACACAAACACACACACAAAGAAAACGCACGGGCACACACGCGTGCACAGGCGGCTCCTGAGGCTGCGGTGTTCTGCCACCTGCGAGCAAGTCCCGCTGGGAACAGCCCAGCCCAGGGGCACACTGGCAGCCCAGCCCTGCAGGGCACAGCGGTCACACAACGTTGGGGGAGACTCACATCCGCGGCGGCCAGGCAGGCGTGAGGCGGCGACGGTTCAGGCGCCCAGTCCCGGTGGCTCCCGACGAGGTTTCTTGGGCCCCCTCCGCCCACCGCGCGGCTCCTGGGTTTCCGGGCCCCTGGCCTAGAACCGCTCGAAAGGGCAGGCCAGAGCCCAGCAGCCAGGCATGGCTATAGAGGTTTCAGGCTCCCCAAAGCTTCAGGGACAGGGTCACTAGGCAACCACGGCGGTCTTTGTGACTCCAGGCGCCAGACCAGAGACATGCGCATGCGCGGTTGCAAGGTCGTCACGGAACGGCGGAAGCCAGGGTTTGGCAGCCATGCTGCCTCACGTGGGTGGGGAAGTGCGGTTGGGATGTAGCCTGAGCTGCGGGTGGGGTGTCCGGGACGCGGAGAAGGCTGCGGTGGGGACCGAGGGTCACACCCGAACCGTACTGTGCTCTGGACCCCTTGGAGCCCAGCTCTGGGTCGCCTCCCAGTGGAGGCCCAGCTTCAGGCCGAGGGCAGAGCGCTTGCCCTGCCCTGTAGAAGCGATTTCCGGTTGGTTAATGAGGACAGGTGTGGGCTCACGTGGTGCTTGGGGTGAAATGCGGCGAGCAGGCCTGGGATCGTCGGGGCACCTCAGATCACCACGGTCCCCAAGGACATGGGTCAGCTGCTAGTTCGCTCACTGTATTGTCCCCTGCCTGCCTCTCTGGGACCTGGGCCTTCCAGGTATTGCCCTGCTCTCAGATGCCAGGGGCTCTTCCTTGTCCCCACCACTGCTCAGCAAAGGGGGGAAAAACGACCTAAGATGTCCGGGGGACTGCAAAGATGACCGCAGCTAGGCCACTGGGGGAAATGGGATCCCACAAGGGCAGGTGGAGCGAAGCAGGGGTTTCACAAGCAGATCTGGGTTATTCCCACACTGACAGTGACCACGGGTCTGCTCCCAGGGAGCACTGAAGTCCCTGACAAAGCCAAGGAGAAGCCAAGCAAACGTGGGAGCACACAGGCCCTGCGCTGGAGTCCCAGGCAAGAGCAGGGAATCTTGCCAGAAGGCAAAAGAGCTCCTCGAGAAGTGAAAACAACCCCACCTTCAACAATCCGACCACCACGAACTCCCCCCCCCCCCCCGCCCCCAACACACACACACACACACACACACACACACACACACACCTGCACCCACCCAAACCCTCTTCCCTTCTTCCGCCAGAAAGCAGAAGCAGTTAACGGGTTCTGCGCCCCTGGCCCCGGGAACACAGGAAGGAAGGGCATAGGCCCCAGCCCCCATAAAGGAAGGGCAGAGTGGAGATGAAAGGAAACGCCACATTTCTTCCCAGGCGAAGGCCCGCCACCTCGGGCTACATCTCATCCCATGTGAATCAGGCAGCCATAGCAAGGGGGGTGGGGGGCATGGCGACCTAGAGTTCCCCTGCGGGCACAAGGCAGGAAAGAGGGATCTGCCTGAGAAACCGGCGAGGCTAATCAGTAAGAAGAAAAGTGTGGGGAAGGGAACCCGCACACGAAAGGGGTCCCCAAGAATGTTGTCCTGGATGAACGGGGAGATGTACTGTGTTGATCAGATGGACCCCCGAGGAAGAGAAGCCTGGGTCCTAGACAGAGACTCAGGACAACAAGAGCTGGAGGACCTAGGAGGGCTGGGAGCCCACGCAGGAGAAATCACTCCCCACTGCCACGTGCACGTGGACGAGGGAAGGAGAGCAACACGGGTCAGGTAGCCCCAAAGGCCAGAGTTTGACTGAAAACCTGCTGTCCCTCCCCTAGGCTCTGCTTCTCAGTCCCTGGGTTCCAGGGAGAGTAGATGTGACCACCAGAGCAAAAGCGGAATGGAGATAGCCTCACCTTCCTTGACTTGCGTCTGCACCTGTCCTGCACACCGAGAACCGGTCCCTTCAGGTTTCTGTCCTCAACTGTCATGTGGTCCCCTTACGTCGGACAAAGCGGGCCCTCCCGCTGGGGAGGATACTCCTGTACCTGCGGGGTCCAAGACAGCCCCCACCTCACCAAGGCCTTCACGAGCGCAGGCAGGAACCCCAGGGAAAGCAGTTTTCCCGAGGCCACACGGCGGCGCAAGCGGAAACAGGGGAAGGGGCTCACCAGTGGGAAAACTAACAGCTGTCGTGAAAGGACCCCGCCCCCACCCTCCCTGATGCACACGAGACGCACTGCTGCCACCACACACCACACGCGGACAACAGACGGGACACACAAACACACACACAAAGAAAACGCACGGGCACACACGCGCGCACAGGCGGCTCCTGAGGCTGCGGTGTTCTGCCACCTGCGAGCAAGTCCCGCTGGGAACAGCCCAGCCCAGGGGCACATTGGCAGCCCAGCCCTGCAGGGCACAGCGGTCACACAACGTTGGGGGAGACTCACATCCGTGGCGGCCAGGCAGGCGTGAGGCGGCGACGGTTCAGGCGCCCAGTCCCGGTTCCCGACGAGGTTTCTTTGGCCCCCTCCGCCCACCGCGCGGCTCCTGGGTTTCCGGGCCCCTGGCCTAGAACCGCTCGAAAGGGCAGCCCAGAGCCCAGCAGCCAGGCATGGCCACAGAGGTTTCAGGCTCCCCAAAGCTTCAGGGACAGGGTCACTAGGCAACCACGGCGGTCTTTGTGACTCCAGGCGCCGGACCAGAGACACGCGCATGCGCGGTTTCAAGGTCGTCCGGGAATCCTGGAAGGCAGGCTTGTTCACAATGGAATCTGTGCAGCCCTTATGAACTCTCTTTTTCCACAGCGGAAGTTGTTGCTAATGTTTTTTTTTTTGTTTTTTTGTTTTTTTTTTTTTAATCTTGTCACTCACTGTGGCTTGCACATTCCCCCTCACCCTTTTTTTTGGGGTGTGGGGCCCTCATTTCTGTTGTCCCACGCAGGTGTGAGTGTTTAGATAGCGTTATTTTCCTGGCTCAGAGTGACATTGTCCCATATTCCTGGGGTGCAGGTGCCCGGACTAAAGTCTTCTTAGTGTTTTGTGAGGCACTGTTACTCGTAGAGCATCAAGAAACTAGGATCCAGCTCATGGACATACATAGAGGGACAAAAGCTCTGGGATCATTGCTTGAGTACTTTTTCTGCAGTGGTGGCTCCAGCATCCTAGGAACGGGCTCCCGTGGAGCAACTGAGCAGCCAGTGTCTGGAATTCAGGGACACATGGAACAGCTTTCTTGAACCTTTTTGGCACCATGGACTTGTTTCATGGAAGACAATTTTTCCACCGGGGTGGGGTGTTTAGGAGGTGGGTGTGCAAGTTGGGGTGGGGGGGCAAAGGTCAGGCAGTGATGTGTAGCCCTGTTTTCCTAACAGGCCAAGGACCAGTTCCAGGCCATAGCCTGGGAGTTGGGGACCACAGAACAGTGACTGTTTCTACAGGGTGTGGCTTTAGGCTAGCCGGCAGTTGTGGCTCCAGCCTCCAAGGTGTGGGCTCTCATAGGGCAGCCACAGAAGTGGAATGTACAGAATAAGTGTAGCTCTAGGATCTGGCGTGTGTATGGAGTTTGGGATTAGTAGACTGAGCCCCTTGGCAGCATTATATTAGCTCCTTCTTGGGATGGGGCACAAAGTGTCTCCTTCTCCAGGGGAGCCTGCAATGGTAATGGCTGTTGCTTAACACAGTGCCAATAGATGCTGGTGTCCTCTACAGAGCCGGACACTGGGCTCTCTACTGAGTTACACTAAGGGGATGTCCACTGTGAAATCTATGGGGAGCCTGTGGCTGCCACAGTCTGTTGAAATCTTTGGCAGGAAAGGCTGCTGGAGTGTTTTGAAGAGCAGGCCACTGATGATATTGATATATTTCTTCCTTCTCTGTTGTTCCTAGCCATCACTATACACCTCAGGTATGCCAGTCTCAACAGAAATACTTTCTGCATAGCTAGTCTTCATTTTTACTCTACTGTGTTGCTTCAAGTTCTTAGTTGAACTCTTGAGCCCTCCTAGGGTTATTATTCCTCTATGGATAGTTGTTTAATTCTTGCTTTTATGTGGAGAACAAAGGCTGATAGCTCCTGTTCCACCACCTTGTTGATGTTACCTCCTCTTATTTTCCATTTTTATTAACTGATAAAATTTTTTATTTCACTTTTGAATTTTTACACTTTTCCTGATTATTCCATGTAAGGTGAAACTAGAACTGTTTAAAAGACATACACAAATCTAGTACATCGATAACTGGGGAATTTTCTTTTTTGCTATACTATTTTCACAACCACGGGTGTGCTTGCTAGGCAATATAACCATCACAGAAGCAAACATTAGGCAAAATACTGGTAAGGAAAAACAAAGCAAGAAAGAGCTACCAGATATACAGACAGGTTTGGTTCCACATTCACTACTGCATTATCAAGCGCCAAGTATTAACTGCACATTTTTGTTCAGCTAGAAAGGAGACAGGGATCTTTTTTGTTTTTTCTTTTTTTGGTTTGTTTTAAATCAGTGCATGAATTTTTCTTGTCTCATTTCAGCAGATGGACAAACAGATGGACTCTACAGCTACGTGGAATGTTAAAGGTAGAGGGGTGATACTGTGAGACTGACAGGCCTGACTGTGCTTGACTCTCTCCATTGCAGTGTCCATGCAACTTCCCTGCATGATAGGGTCTTATTTTCCATTTTTAATCGCTGTCCTAGTGGGTGTAAAGTGGTGTTTCATTGTGGGGTGTTTTTGTTTTTTTTTTTTTTTTTTAGACAGAGTCTCGCTCTGTTGCCTGGGCTAGAGTGAGTGCCCTGATGTCAGCCTAGCTCACAGCAACCTCAAACTCCTGGGCTTTAGCAATCCTACTGTCTCAGCCTCCCGAGTAGCTGGGACTACAGGCATGTGCCACCATGCCCGGCTAATTTTTTCTATATATTTTTAGTTGTCCAGATAATTTCTTTCTATTTTTTAGTAGAGACAGGGTCTTGCTCTTGCTCAGGCTGGTCTCGAACTCCTGAACTCGAGTTATCCTCCCGCCTTGGCCTCCCAGAGTGCTAGGATTACAGGTGTGAGCCACCGCGCCCGGCCCAATTCCTGATCTTTTAAGTGAGGCTGATACTAACTTTCACATGTGACGTGAGGATAAAGGTTAATATAGATATGAATTGATCATTGATGAATCTGAGGACACAGAACATGAATATTTATAATGCTGTTATATCTACTTTTATTTATATTTAAAATTTTCCATATTTCTAAGTTAAAAAAAAAACCCACACACGCAAAGTACCTGGTTCATAATACTGCTCAATCGGTGCTTTTATTGTTGTGGTCACTCTAGAGTAGGAATAAATTATCAGAAGTTTATCCTCCCTTTCTCCAAGGCTTTATGTTGAATGAGGAGGCTGTAAGGATGATGCAACAAATCACAAAAACCGGAGAGTGCCAGGCCTGGAGGCTAATGGCAATTGATAGTCTGGCTGGGCCAAAGACTGTGCACAGGCCTGTTTGTACCACAGTGAAGACAGCTTAGTCTGTGTGTGCTTGTCATCTCACTCAATGTCTGGTGAATCTAGTCAGAGTTATTGTGGCCTCAAAATTGCCTGGCCCTTCATTGTGGTTTTGATTTGCATTTCTGAGCATCTCCTCATGGGCTTATTGGCCATTTGTATACCTTCTTTGGAGAAGTATCTTTCAAATCCTGTGGCAATTTATAAATTAGGTTATGTTTTTATTATTGAGTTGTCTTATTCATATATTTTGGTTACTAGTCTCCTATCAGGGAGATAATGTGCAAATATTTTTTCATTCTGGGGGTTGTCTTTATGATAGTGTCTTTTTGACACACAAAAGTTTTTATTCTTTGGCCGGGCGCGGTGGCTCACGCCTGTAATCCTAGCACTCTTGGGAGGCCGAGGTGGGCGGATCGTTTGAGCTCAGAAGTTCGAGACCAGCCTGAGCAAGAGCGAGACCCCATCTCTACTAAAAAATAGAAAGAAATTATATAGACAGCTAAAAATATATATAGAAAAAATTAGCCGGGCATGGTGGTGCATGCCTGTAGTCCCAGCTACTCGGGAGGCTGAGACAGGAGGATCGCTTGAGCTCAGGAGTTTGAGGTTGCTGTGAGCTAGGCAGACACCACGGCACTCACTCTAGCCTGGGCAACAGAGTGAGACTCTGTCTCAAAAAAAAAAAAAAAAAAGTTTTTATTTTTGAAGAAGTCCAATTTACCTAATTTTTTCTTTGTTTGGTTTTGTTCTAGGTGTGATATCTAAAAAACTTTTGCTTAATCCAAGGTCAGAAAGATTTACATCTATGTTTTCTCATAAGTATAGCCATGGTTTAAATGACATTTATTTATTTCTTCATAATCCAGAATGTATTCTATATACAACTAAGTTTCCTTCCAGTGCCCTCCTCCCTACTCCTAACTTTAGTTGCCACACACGTGCTCTTTAACTTCACTGACCTGTCTGGGGATCAGGAAAGATTCCTAAGGTCAGTGTTACCAGGCCTCTGGTAGAAGGGGATTTGTTGAACTTCTGCCACTCATCTTCTCACTAAAATATCCCTCAGGTGATGGACTCACGTTTTCTGACTTCAATTCCCATCTTAAACTTTCACTAAGCTCCATGATTTTGAGTGAACCACTAATCTCTCTAGGCCTGTGTTGCTCACTGTATGGTCTGAGTCCCAACAGCACCAGCATCAACTGTGAACCTGTGATAAATGCAGATTCTTGGACCCCACCACACATCTGCTGAATCCAAAGCTGGAGGGCCCAGAAATCTATATATTTAAAAGCCATCTAGAGCATTTTGATATGAATAGAAAGGGCCAACACCAGTTTGCTTAGCTGTAATAAAAACAATACAGTCACCTCCAGGAGAACCCAAACAACATGGACACTGGGAGAGGACGTAGGTTGGATTCTCAGGTGGGGAGGGGCAGGGTGGTTGGGCACCATCCTAACATGGAGATAGGGCTGGGGTGTGCTGGAACATAAAGACAGACATTAAATATTGAATTAAAGGCCCTGTAAGCAACCCCATCCCTCTTCCCACTCATTTAGCTCACCTGGTCAACCTCAATGCTGTTGCTATCATTCATTCATCCATTTAATAAGCTTGAGCTGAGTGACTACTTTGTGCTGGTGCCATGCTGGGTACCTTGGATATAGCAGAAACAAGACAAAGTCCAGGACTCATGAGGCTGATGGTCCAGTGTGGAGGAGGTATGAAAACCGGCAAAAAGAAATATTTCTTTTTTTTTTTTTTTTTTTGAGACAGAGTCTTGCTTTGCTGCCTGGGCTAGAGTGAGTGCCGTGGCATCAGCCTAGCTCACAGCAACCTCAAACTCCTGGGCTTAAACAATCCTACTGCCTCAGCCTCCCGAGTAGCTGGGACTACAGGCATGCGCCACCATGCCCGGCTAATTTTTCTATATATGTTTTTTAGTTGGCCAGATAATTTCTTTCTATTTTTAGTAGAGATGGGGCCTCGCTCTTGCTCAGGCTGGTCTCGAACTCCTGACCTCGAGCAATCCTCCCGCCTCGGCCTCCCAGAGTGCTAGGATTACAGGCGTGAGCCACCGCGCCCGGCCAAAAAGAAATATTTCATATCAGATCAAATAGTGGTACTTGCCACTGAAATATAGCATAAAATAAGGCAGCAGGAAGTGACCCCAACAGATGTGTCACTTCAAGTACTATGGTGGGCTGAGGGTAGAGATGGAGGGTCTCCAAAGAGGGAAGAGGACAGCAAGATGCATGGGCACTTAGAAAGCAAAGTTCTTTCAGAGAACACAGTCAGTGCAAAAGCCCAAAGCCAGAACAAGCTTGCTTGATGTTAAAACGGCCAGAACTGGGGCTGGGCGTGGTGGCTCACGCCTGTAATCCTAGTACTCTGGGAGGCCGAGGCGGGTGGATCGATCGAGGTCAGGAGTTCGAGACCAGCCTGAGCAAGAGCGAGACCCTGTCTCTATTAAACATAGAAAGAAATTATCTGGCTAACTAAAAAATATATATAGAAAAAATTAGCCGGGCATGGTGGCGCATGCCTATAGTCTCAGCTACTCAAGAGGCTGAGGCAGGCAGTAGGATCGCTTGAGCCCAGGAGTTTGAGGTTGCTGTCAGCTAGGCTGACGCCACGGCACTCACCTCTAGCCCGGGCAACAGAGTGAGATGCTGTCTCAAAAAAAAAAAAAAAACAAAAAACAAAACAGCTAGAACTGGGATTGTTGATAAATAATTAAAAATGTTGGCCGGGCGCGGTGGCTCACGCCTGTAATCCTAGCACTCTGGGAGGCCGAGGCGGGTGGATCGCTCAAGGTCAGGAGTTCGAGGCCAGCCTGAGCAAGAGCGAGACCCCGTCTCTACTAAAAATAGAAAGAAATTATCTGGCCAACCAAAATATATATAGAAAAAATTAGCTGGGCATGGTGGCGCATGCCTGTAGTCCCAGCTACCCGGGAGGCTGAGGCGGTAGGATCGCTTAAGCCCAGGAGTTTGAGGTTGCTGTGAGCTAGACTGATGCCACAGCACTCACTCTAGCCCGGGCAACAAAGCGAGACTCTGTCTCAAAAAAAAAAAAAAAAAAAAATGTTGACCTTCAACTGCAGCTTTCCAGACCCTATGATCTCTTTTATTATAGTTGCAACTTTACACTATAAACATTAAAAACAAATATGTGAAAATAGAAATAAAATGTTATATAAAAGTTTGATATATGAAATATAAAAATCACATAATCCAATAATAATCATAAAATATATATTATACAAAATGGAATCCATTTTATTATAGTAAGGAATATACAATAAATGTTACAATGTACTACACAACATGCTGTAAACACAATATTACTATGGTATATAGTGATATGCACATATAAAATTATATATAAATCTAATTCAGATATTTATAATTTATTATCTAATAAATAAACTTTATGAAATGTAATAATACTTTTAAGATTCATCCATGTTGTAGCGACTGTCAATATATCATTTTTTTTGTCTGAGTCATATTCCATTGTATAGATGTACTAGAATTTAATCATTCACCTATTTATGTATATTTAGGTTGTTTCCAAATTTTTGGCAATTATGCAATTGCTGTGAACATTTATGTACAGATTTTTATGTAAACATAATTTTTCACTTCTCTACAGTAAATACCTATGAATGGGATTGCTGACTCATATAAGTTTATGGTTAACTGTATGAGAAGCTACCAAACATTTGCCCTTTTAGATTCCTTCCAACAATGTATGAAAGTTTCCATTGCTCTGCATGCTCGCCAATTCTTGGTACTGCATTTTTATTTTTAGCCATTCTAAAAGGAGTGGTATCCTGTTGTGGTTTCAATTTGAATTTTCCTGATAATTACTGGTGTTGAGCATGTTTTCATCACCTTATTTTTCATTTGTATCTCATACAATCTTATGGATGAGTCTCTACATCACATTAAATGAAAGAAGTCAGATCGAAAAGGAGATACACACACACAATGACTCATTTTTACAACAATGCAGAAAAAGCAAAACTACAGAGATAGAAAACAAACCAGTGATTGCCATGGGCTGGGAGTGGGGAGAGGGATTGACTAAAAGGGGATAGGAGAGAATTTTGGGGAGTGACAAAACTGTTTTCTCTCTTGATTGTGTTTATTGCATGATTATATGCATTTGTCAAAACTCTCAGAACTGTACACTTTAATGGCTGAATGTTATTATATGTAAATGATACTTCAATAAACATGTCTTTATTTATTTATTTATTTTTATTGAGACAGGGTCTCACTCTGTCACCCAGGCTAGAGTGCAGTGATGCAACCATAGCTGACTGGAGCCTCAAACTCCTGGGCTTAAGCAATACTTCTGCTTCAGCCTCCCGAGTAGCTGGGATGACAGGCATGCACCACCGTGCCTGGCTAATTTGTTTCTATATATATAATTTTAGCTGTCCAGATCATTTCTTTCTATTTTTAGTAGAGACGGAGTCTTGCTCTTGCTGGGGCTGGTCTCGAACTTCTGACCTCGAGCGATCCTCCCACCTCGGCCTCCCAGAGTGCTAGGATTACAGGCGTGAGCCACCGCACCTGGCCAAGCAGGGCTTTTGCAATCACTTTGGAGCTTTGAGATTTTGAAATCATGGGAAGGAATCCTGGAAGCAAGCATACACATGGGATTTCCTGTACTTCAGTTTTCCCTTCTTTAAATGTGTTGTCATCAGGACAAAAGGTTTACAATGACTTCTGAGCTTTAGGGACAGGAAGGATCACAGCCCAGGTAAAGACTAGAAGTGAAAAAGTTTGCTGTGTTTTAGGCAACTTGGTTCTCCCTATTAGAGCCTCTTATGCTGCCACGTAGAAACAATCAGAGGGAACTGATGCAGTAAGCAGGGGTCAATGCTCCCCCGTGTGCATTTATGGAACACTTGCTGTAAGGCAGGCATGGGACTAAGCTCATGGTGGTGAATAAAATAGGGGAAAATGTTCTACTACAGAAGCAACTGACAAATAAGCAAAATATTAAATATACAACACATCATGGTGGTAAGTGCTACGGAGAAGTATAAAGGAGGAAGGGGAGGGCCTGGAATTTTAAACCAGACAGGCAAGGAAGGGCAGGGAAGGCCTGTTAGGAGGTGTTATGGGAGGAAAAACACACAGATACAATGAACTGCTCTTTGGAGAAGTAACTGCAAATGCAAAGGCCCTGAGGCAAGAACTCGATGGATGTGTTTGAGATACATGGGGGAGTGCATAACACAAAGATGGACACAGAGCAAACAGTGAACATACGCTGGTGTTCGTTTTATCTAATAATATGAATTATTGATTTGTTATTATGAAAGTCACATCATTAAGGCAAATGAGTTGGAAGAACTGTGGTAACAGAAGGGAGACTTCAATTGACACAGGTAACCTGAAAATTCTTATGGTTTCATGGGAGTGAAACCATAGCTCTCAGAAGCTTTCATGGGAGTGGCGGGAGTTCACAAGTCACTGTGCTACAGGTCAAAAGACAATGTACTGATGGCATGTAAGGTTCAGAGGCACAGATAGCTAATGAGGGAGGCTGCTAGTCATGGTGCTAGATGACAACAGGGAGTCAAAATACACTCTGAGGTTTATATCTGGATATATAAGGTTTTTTTTATTGCAGTATCTCTTTTTTGATAAAAATATTCAATGGGGGATTAGATACACACAACTGAGTTAGATGCAAAAGGATGAAAAATCACCCACCATTCTGTTAGACAATTTGTTCTGTAACAAACAACTCACAAAACCTGGGATTTATCACTACCATATATATTGTGTTCTTTTGCCATTCAATTTGTTGGTAGCATAACTATCCCGCAGGAAACAGGATTATCATTAACATGATATAATCTTTCTTATGAAGAATTTGGTAAAAGTGTTCCATCAGTTTTCATGAGAAGGCTTTTTCTAATGCACCTAATTGATTCAGTTCCTTCTCATTATTAATGTCCCAAGGTTTAATTAGGCTGATGACAATTTGGGAAGTTTCCCTCTCCTCATTCAGTGCATTCTCAGATATCATCTTCTGAACAGTCATGTGTGACATTTTGGTGTGGGCATTTCTACTTAAAATAATAGTCTGTTGCATGGATTCAAAAATGTACAATCAAATCTGTCCTCAATGAGGTTTTCTCACTCTCTTTATCTCAAGCGTGAATACTCTGATGCATGTTGAGCACTGATTTCTGAACAAAACCTTTCCCACAGACTGCACACTTATAGGGTTTGTCTCCAGTGTGTGTTGTCTGGTGTTTATTCAAATTTGACCTGTCAGTAAAGGCCTTTCCACACTCAGCACACACATAAGGCTTCTCTCCTGTGTGAATTCGCTGATGCACCTGGAGCTGTGATTTCTTAGTGAAAGATTTCCCACAGTCACTGCATTCATAAGGTTTCTCCCCAGTATGAATTCTATGATGTGTAATCAACTCTGACTTCTGTCTGAAGGTCTTCCCACATTCAGAGCACATGTAGGGCTTTTCTCCTGTGTGAGTTTTCTGGTGTTTACTGAGATTAGACCTGCCACTAAAGGCTTTCCCACACTCAGCACACACATAGGGTTTCTCTCCTGTGTGAATTGGCTGATGCACCAGGAGCTGAGACTTGGAGGTGAAGGATTTTCCACAATCACTGCATTCATAAGGTTTCTCTCCAGTGTGAATTCTCTGGTGAGTAATAAAGTTTGACTTCCGGATGAACGCTCTTCCACACTCAGTACATACGTAAGGTTTCTCTCCTGTGTGAATCTTTTGATGCACAATGAGTATTGATTTCTGGTTGAAAGCTTTCCCACATTCATGGCATTCATATTGTCTCTCTCCAGTATGAATTTTCTGGTGTATATTGAGATGTGATTTCTGTGTGAAGGCTTTTCCACAGGTACTACATGCATAAGGTTTCTCTCCAGTATGGATTCTCTGATGTGTAATCAAGTCTGACCTCTGAGTGAAGGCCTTTCCACATTTAGAACAAATATAGGCTTTCTCTCCTGTATGAGTTTTCTGATGTGTAATGAGATTTGACCTGTTGGTGAAAGCCTTCCCACATTTATTGCACATATAGGGTTTTTCTCCTGTGTGAATCCGTTTATGCACATGGAGTTGTGACTTGGAAGTAAAGAATTTCCCACAGTGACCACATTTATAAGGTTTCTCTCCAGTGTGAATTATTTGATGTGCAATCAAGTGTGCCTTCTGGATGAAGGCCAATCCACATTTCATGCATACATATGATTTTTCTCCCGTATGAATTCTCTGATGCACTGTGAGTGCTGACTTCTGAGTGAAGGCTTTTCCACAGTCACTGCATCCATAAGGCTTCTCTCCAGTGTGAATTCTCTGATGTATAATCAACTCTGACCTGTAGGTAAATGCCTTCCCACATTCTGTACATATGGAAGATTTCTCTCTAATTTGAACTTTTTTATGTGTCATGAGGTTGGAACTATTACTAAAGAACTTGTCATACTGAGTATGTATATATGGCTTTACTTTTGTGTGAATTCGTTGATGTACCTGAAGTTGTGACTTGGAAATGAAAGATTTCCCACAGTTACTGCATTCATATGGTTTTTCTCCAGTATGAATTCTTCGGTGTGCAATTAAGTGTGTCTTCTGTATGAAGGCCTGTCCACATTCAATACATATGTAGGATCTCTCACCTGTATGAATTTTCTGATGCATCTTGAGTGTGGACTTTTGTGTGAATGCTTTTCCACAATCACTGCATTCATGATGTCTCTCTCCAGTATGAATTTTCTCATGTATACTGAGATCCGAGTTATAAGAGAAGCCTTTCCCACATTGACTGCATTGATAGAGTTTTTCTCCGGTATGAATCCTCTGATGCCGGAAGAGAGAAGATACTTGGAAAAAGGATTTTCCACATTCATTGCATTTATAGGGCTTCTCTCTAGTATGTGTTCTTTGATGCGTAATGAATTCAAGCTTCTCTACAAAAGCCTTCCCACATTCAATACATACATAGAGTCTTTCTCCCGTATGAACTTTCAGATGTACTTTTAGCTGTGACCTCTGAGTGAAGATCTTTCCAAATTCAGCACATTTATAAGATTTCTCACCAGGATGAATTTTCTGATGTTGAGAGAATGCTTGTTTATAACTGACAATTTTTCCACATTGATTATAGTCCCATAATTTCTGTCCTGTTGGGAGTACACTCAAGGTTAGTATAGAAAGATGTGTTACCATATTTAGTAATATTTTTTAACATTCTTTGATGCATTATTTCATTTATGACTTTCTAAATATAAATTATGCTTTAAACCATTTACAATTGACTGAATTGAGGGGGTCTTTTGGAAAATGAAGTGATGTTTGGGCTCACATGAATTATTTTTCTAGTATCTTTATATCCATAATGCCTCTTTGTAGTCAATGTTTTCTTGACTACTGTAACATCACTTAAAGATTTATTTTCTCTTTGCTGACAGATCTCCAGCTCATCACCAATCTGCCACAATTCTTCTAAAATTAAATACAGCCTACCATCACTTCTATCATCATCTTCCCTTTGAATGTGCAAAGAAGCCTTTTCAGATATTCCTTGCAATAAGGCTAGAAACTAAAATTCCCTTTCTCAATGGAGAAATAGGTGATTTTAGCTCAAGGAACAGCTAACAGAGGCTAGAGGAGAGGGTGCCAAAGGCTCAGTCCAGTTGAATACAGAGAAGAGGGTGATGTTGAGTAACTTGATGAGGAAAGTGCTCACAGTGTACTCATAGGAGACATTTTCGGAAACAATTCAACAGTTATAGGAAATAAACTAGATGAATAAATAAACATGGATAGATGTGGGAAAAGGTAAAAAAACAAGAAACACAGCATAGTAACATTCACATAAACTAATGATCTATACCCATAATTCACGTTAAATTTTACAGCTTGCATGAAGTCAAAAATATTTCCTCATATAAAACAGTGGCTTATCATGGGAAGGTGGATGGGTGTGGAGAAAGGACAGAAAAGGGACTGAATAAAAAATAATAATAATACAGAATCCTCACATAAACTCATGATGATAGTGGGTCCTAAACTGAGGACTATGATTAAACTCAAACCTCATCAGGTGAAGTATAAAAATAAATCAGTAACAAACAAAAAAACAAACCAAGTAGAGAGATCCTGGTCAGTGTGGAATTACTGAAGCAACATTAGAAAGAAATGGCAGGAAGGGTGATTAACGTGAAACACAGCAGAAAGGTACTCCCAAAGATTAAGTGCCAGTAACCCCTCAAGTCATCAGCTGGATGAAAGGCACGGACAATTGGGAAGAAGTGAGAAATCTCATGGCAGTGACTATGGAGAAAATATAATAGGAAGCCAGCCTGCTGGAGATAAAGTTATGATGCATCTCATAGTGAGAAATAAATAAATAAAAGGGTACTAGCAGGAGGGGGAATGCATGACATGTAGTAATTATGAAAGAAAGTAGATCATGGATTGACTGAATGTATAAAGAAAGGCCCTAAGACTATAAGGAAGGTAAGGAAGAGAATGTTAGAGAAAAGACACATATCAAGAAAGATCTCTAATGAGGCAGATTGGCACATGACCCAGAATCCAAGAAGCCAAGGAAGAAGATAGAAGTGACAAAGGTCATCCAGGTACAAGGCATTTAGACATCTGAGAGGCCAACAATGTCACAGTTCCTCAAACAATATAAAAAATTTAGAACCTTCCAGAAGAGTCAGGTTAATAGCATTCCAAAGGATCCAGTCTTTCTCAAGACAAGTGAGACTTACTCCCCTGTCTCCCACCTGCCTAGGTCGTAACTCACTCACCTGGACAGCTCTGATGTAGATTCTCACCCTGCAATCCCCATGGTTCCTTTCCTTGTTCCAACATTACAACCTCTTCTTTGGGAACTTGATATCCTATACAGGGGAGATGATAAAGGATGGGGTCCAGCTAATTTTGTTTCAGAGACCAACCAATAGTCTTATTATTGTTCAATGAGGGTTTGTTCCTCAGAAAAGTAACCATATATTTCTGAGAACAGAGTAATATTATGAGTGCCATAAATAGATAAACCCTGGAAAATGAAGAACAAAACCATCACCTATTTAAGATATCTCATAGTATTAATCAGCTGAAGATGGAAACACTCCTAGTGAGGCCTCCTTACCTACTGAGAGCAGATGTCTGTAGGTCTCCAGCATCACATCCCGGTAGAGGTTTCTCTGAGAAGGGTTGAGGTGCTGCCATTCCTCTCTGCTGAAATCTATAGTCACATCCCTTAATGACACGGATCCCTGTAAGGGTACAATCCTGCTCAATATGAATAGTTATCTTTGGGGGATAGACAGACTATATTTAGGAATATGGAACATGGGATTTGTTTATTTAGCCCCTCTTTTTAAAAACTCACCCATGGAAGGGGCAAGGGCAATATACGTAACCTAAACTTTTGTACTCCCATAATATGCTCAAATAAAAAAAATTTCATTATAAAAAAAAACTCACCCCTTTTTTCCCTATAATTTATTATGAAAATTTTCAAATAGAGAAAATTTGAAAGACTTGTACAGTAAAAACCTATATACCCACAACCTAGGATCTATCATTAAAACTACTTGTTTTATCACACATCTATCTATCCTTTTATCCATCCATCTTACTTCTTTTTCCATTTCAAAGTATACTGTAGATGCCACTATACTTCCTGCTAAATATTTCACAATACAAATCATTAACTAGAATAATATTTGTTTAACTATTTTCAGTAAAATTTACATATAATTAAATGCTATCTATTTTTACACATTTTGTGGACTTACAGAAGTCCAATAAAGAATGTATGCTATTTGTTCTGTACCATAATTAATCATTTATTTTTCTTTTTCTCTTTTAAGAGATGGCGTCTCACTCTGTCACCCAGGTGGGAGTACAGTGGTGATCATAGCTCACTGCAACCTCCAATACCTGGGCTAAAGGGATTCTCCCACCTCAGACTCTAGAGTAGCTGGGATTACAGGCACGTGCCACCATGCTTGCCTAATTTTTCTTATTATTTTTTGTAGATATGTGGTCTTACTATATTGTGCAGGCTGAATTATTCATTTTTCAAAACTGATAATTAAAATAGGCTATCTTTTAGTCTTCTAGCAACTGGATGAATCACCTGTGATACACTTTCTGAGCAATTTAGGACTAGTCATTATGCTAGTCCTGGGAACTCAGAAATGAATTATTTACATTCCAAATATTCTAGCCACTTTAAAAACCTGGAAAATAAAGAAGACTAAAGTTACAGAAGACATAAGTTCATCAAGGTCTTGAACAGTAGATCTCCATGTGGGACACACTGAGGGCCCAAAAGAAGAAAATGTGCATTCTACATGAGGGAGTAAGTTTACATTCCATAGAGGTGCAGAATTTAAGTAGGAAGATAAGAAGAATAATACAGAATATGGAGTGAGGAGGACATTCCCCAGAGGACATGAAAAATGGTGGAGAAATAGGAAAATACACAATGAGTCTGGGGAACAGCAAATAGCTCTATATAAATGGATAGAAGTCCGCATGATGTGTCAGAACGGTAGTTACAGGAAAAACATTTGGATCACAGAGAAGCATGGATTTTTTTACTTTTAGTACTGGTAATTAAGGTGATCAGATTTATAACTAAAATATATTTCGCTATAAAATCTGTATTTCAGGATAACCAAACAAGCAACTGATAAGGAAAAGTTCTTAATAGAATGATTCTAGCTAATAAAGAAGTTAATGGCCGGGCGCGGTGGCTCATGCCTGTAATCCTAGCACTCTGGGAGGCCGAGGCGGGCGGATTGTTTGAGCTCAGGAGTTCAAGACCAGCCTTAGCAAGAGTGAGACCCTGTCTCTACTAAAAATAGAAAGAAATTATATGGACAGCTAAAAATATATATAGAAAAATTAGCTGGGCATGGTGGCACATGCCTGTAGTCTCAGCTACTCAGGAGGCTGAGGCAGGAGGATTCTTTAAGCCCAGGAATTTGAGGTTGCTGTGAGCTAGGCTGACGCCACGGCACTCTAGCCTGGGCAACAGAGTGAGACTCTGTCTCCAAAAAAAAAAAAAGAAGTTAAGATAAAATTAAAATATCACCATTTACAACTACTACTGAAATAATAATCATTAATCAATAATCATTAATCAAAATAAAAAATCATTAATCAAAATCAATAATCATTAATGGTTGCTGAAATGGTTCAGGTGAAAGTGAAAGGCTGAAGAAAAATTTCTAATGGATGGATCAGCTAATAATATCTGCATCCACCCATCAATTTTAACATGACAAAAAGAGAAATAACCAGATATTATGTGCCTCCTGATATGACATAGTAATGAATATCATTATACCACCTATGAAAATATTCTTGCCAAAAAAACATTTAAACCCGAATCTCATCAAGCTTCCAGATCTAACAAGCCATTCAAAGTCAATGGGAAGGAGAAAGGAACATATTGAACAATATCAAGACCAAAACATCAGCTAAATCTAGAGGGCAGCAAATGAACCATTTCTTCAAAAAATAAATTACAAAAGAAAGAATATGGAGGGGAATCTTTTCTTTATTAACAGAGACTCATGAATCATTCTAACCAAATGTAATTTCTGGACCTTGTCTGGCTCTTAACTAAAATGAACTGACATTAAAAAGACATTTACAACACATTTTGAGAAATTCAAATGATAGGTAATAGATGATGTCAAGGAATTACTGTTATTTTGTTTTAGGTGTAATAATGGCTTACTGGTTATGCTAAATAAAAAGTAAAAAAAAGTTCTCATGTCTCAGAGATATATACCAAAGTACTTTTAGATAAATCATGGTGTTTGGGATTTACTTAAAAATAATCCAGCAGCTGGGTTTGAGGGTTGTTTTTAATGAAATAAGAATTGCAGACTGGAAGCGAGCCACTGGGATACTGTAGGCTTGCTGCCTGGTGGGATGGCAGATGAGGAGGAAGACACCATCTTTGAGGAAGAAAATAAAGAAATTGGATCAGGTGCAGAAGAAAGAGACTTTTTTCTAAAGAATTGAGATGTATGACTTTGGAGACGACCAGAATCCTTATACTGAGTCAGTAGATATCTTTGAAGACCTTGTCATAGAGTTCATCACTGAAATGACTCACAAGGCAATGGCGACTGGAAGACAAGGTTGAGTACAAGTTGAAGATATTGTCTTCTTGATTCGAAAGGACCCAAGGAAGTCTGGAAGGGTTAAAGACTTGCTTACTATAAATGAAGAATTGAAACGAACTAGAAAAGCATTTGATGAAGCAAACTATGGATCTTGACACCTTTTGTAGTTTCCACAACTCCATTATGTTCTTAGGAAAACATATATAATATTAATAATTGTATATTTTCTACAGTGAGGTCCTGTTATCTACCTATGTAAATGAAAGATGGAGAAACACAGAGTTTTTTGCCATTGTTTTCATGCCTTTGATTGTGGAGTGATATTGGATTGATTACCTGCCTTTATATGACCATACTTGAATTACTTATTTGGTTTTAATGACCATGCATAAGTTAAACTACCTTGTAAACCATGCAGTTCCTTCTGACTTTTGACTATCTAAAGGATGAAATAGTATTTATGTGTTAGGTATATTTGTGCCGTTGTAACCTATACTGTAGCTATTTAATATGTGAAATCTAAATGGCATCTTTGACTTTACAATAGCTGAAACATGTGCTTTATGTATTCTGAAATTTGTATACAAAAGTAGACAGAGAGGTTGCTAGAGTGAACTTTTTCGTGTTTCTTTTAAGGAGATGATAGAGGAAAATATAGTTTTTTTTGTAAGAATGCTAATCTATTTTAAAAGATAATGTATTTTAATATTCTTTTCTTCAGAGATCAAGAATGATCTTATTTTTTTGGAAAAACTGAAAGTTTCATGTGAATGCTTCTGTGTTGAAAGTCTTTTTTGATTTAAAACCTTTTGGGGCCTAAATACACCATTTGTTAAGTTTTGTGATAACTCGTTTTCCGAGATCAGATTAAAGCTTTTAAAAATAAATGCTTTCAGTAGCAAGAATGGCATTGCTTAAAAATTGAATGGCAGTGATGGCAAGATAAGCATTTAGGATAGTGTTTTATTAACATATCTGTAAGTACTTGTTCATTGTGGAAATGTGTACTTGATGAAAACCATTATGTGTCTATGGAAACTACTTTTATAGTTCAGGATATACAGGTTTTATGTGTATGTAGCTTATTTTAAGTCTCACTCATTTTTACAAAATCTCTTCCAGAAAATAAAAGAGGAAGAACACTTCCCAACTAATTTTGTAGGCCAGTATTACTAAGATATCAAAACCAAACAAAGACAGTACAAAAAAAAAAATAGAGAACAATATCTTTCATGAACTTGGATGCAAACATGCTCAACAAAATATCAGCTAATTGAATCCAACATAGAATAAAAAAAATTACATACCACAATAAAGTAGAGTTTATAAAAGAACTCTCTGTAGTACATTTTGTAACTCCCTGGGAATCTATAATAATTTCAAAATTAAAAAGTTTAAAAAATATATTAAAAGAAATTTATTCTCAAAACGTACAGAACATTTTGGGATGCACAAGACTGGAAGATCAGTCACAAGACTCACTGCATAATTCATGAAAGAATATGAATTATGGCTGACCCTTGAACAACACAGGTTTCAACTGTGTGGATCCACTCATACGTAAATTTTTTTAATAAAAGTTACACTGAATATGCCTCTCTCTCCTGCCTCCCCTTCCACGTACTCTACCTCAGTCACCTGTGAGACATCAAGACAAGACCAAACCCTCCTCTTCCTTCTCCTCAGCCTATTCACTGTGATGACAACAGGATGAAAACCGTTATGATTATCTACTTCCACTTAATGAATAGTAAATATAATTTCTCTTCCTTGTGATTTTCTTGATAACATTTTTTTCTCTAGCTTACTTTATTCTATGAATACAGTACATAATACATATAACATACAAAAAATGTGTTAATCAGCTGTGTTATTGGTAAGGCTTTTGTTCAACAGTAGACTATTGGTAGTTAAACTTTTGGGGAGTTAAAAGTTATATGGGGATTTTAAACTGTGCAGGGCTCAAGGGTCAAGTGTACTCATTTACCTAAAGTAAGACTATAGCGTTAAAAGGGCTATAGAAGGAAACTGGCGTTAACCATTAAGAGGTAGAACTCATATTAAGGGTGAAGGTGAGAAAAATGTTTTAGAAATATTCTTATCAGTTTTGTGTCACCGTGTAGATTCTGGTGTCACACATGGATTTAAGGACTAGAGGAGGCAGCTGGGAAAAGAAGACAAGAAAAACGACTTAAATTTTGTACATACTGAGGTTTAGGTGACAGGACATATGTGAGGATGTACACTAAGCAGCGGACAGAGAGCCTGTGTGGAGATGAAGATCCAGAAATCATAGGTATAGAGCAAGTCATCGAATTCAGGGGAGGGCATGAGCATGCAGGAAGGATGTGGAGAAAGTATTAAAGCTACTTATAATTTTTAATATCTAAAATTATTGTGCTTGAAAGCTACCTGCTTGATTTCTTCATTTAACTGTGTTCAGAGATTTGTTTCTTTGTGATGTGTAGTGATTCTGTTCATGGGACTTACAACATTGTCATTTCTTTGAAAATGTTCCCTATATACCTGAAAAGAATACACGTTTTTTAATTTTTCTCTTTGTCATACACTTGCATACTCACACCCTATGTACACCAAACCTCCAGCCCTCAAACCCTAGATCATCGAGAATTTAATGGGGAATCAAAAAGATGTCATGTTAGTCTGGAAAGTAGCTTTGACACCTGATCAAACAAGCTTCTTATAAACAGTTTGTCCGGGAAGAAATCTCCTCACACAAAAAGATAATAATAAATATCTCCTGATGTACAAAGATGCTCTAAGCAAAAAGGATGAAAGAAAAAACAGAGGACATTAAGTGAAATATAAATTGACACAAAGAGAAGAAAACATTTTACCATGAATTTAAGGAATTCACTAAAACAATTGACTACTTAAAATAATTAAATCCAAGGAAGAGTTAATGGAAAAACAGATAGGCTAAGAATATAGTTATGTAAATTGTTGAAAAATAAATTGGAGAACTCAGTAAAGAAGTAAAAAAAGCAAAAATGCAACCTAAAAATGAAGTTCTCCATGAAAGGGATGAAAAGACCCTGCAAAAACACACAAGGTGGCAAAGAGCTGATAAAGACAAGTGAGAAACATGAAATGGAAATAAGGATTTTTAAAAGGTAATAGAAAAAAAAATTTTAAAGTTTAATGAAAACATCCAACAAACAAAAGAATCCTTGAAGTGGCAGTATAGAATTTGTCTTGCTATTTACAGTACAAATTTAATAGATATTGTCTTAAACAATAGATTAGAATATTTAGTTCAAAAAGTTAATGTTGTAAAGGTGACACTAAAAGAACAAAACAAACAAAAAAGAATCCAAACCTTCCAAATTACAAGAAAAGGGACACAGGAGATAAATAACTTTTTGACATTATTTTTAGTACTGTTTTGCTATACTACATATCATAACTTCTGATATATATTAATAGTATTATTTTTAGATATTTTACTTATTTTTAGATATTTTACTATCTTCATTTTGACTTCTTTGACTTTGGAACGGGCTACTGAATGAAAAAATGTTTGCTTCACTTATTGGCCAATGATAAACAATTCGCTTTTGTTTTCATCTACTCCTGAATGTAGTTAATTAATATATTAATATTTGATTTCTGAATCTAGGCTGATAATTTCCAGGTTTTTTGGGCATCAAGGTTAATAACGTAAACAAAAATAAAACAAAACCAAAAACAAGGTTGACAATAATTTTGAACAGTATCTTTTACGTAAAATTATGGCATAAAGATCAACTCTAAAAACACATGAACTTTTCTATCATTTTTGACTGTGTTGGAAGTATTAAGTCAACATTCTAATTTCTTCAAGGACTTTTGAATCACTCATTCTTACCAATGTAGACACTTATTTTTGGTAAAATTTTATCCTTTTGTGTAGGTTTTCATATTTTTTGTACAATTCTATATAATATTGATTCATGATTATTTTAATCTTAGGTGTAGAGGTAACTATGTCTCCTGTTTTGTTACATACTTTAGTGTGTATCTTCACTACTTTTTCTTGATCATCACCACATAGAGGCAACTGTTTCTATCAAACATCTTCATGAACTATTTTTCTTCTCTGTGACTGATATCTTTCCTTATCTTTTTTCAGTCCTTATTGTTCTTTTATACTATTGACTATATTTAAATCTATATTTTTCCCCTCTAGAGTTTAGCTTTACCACACAAACTTCAAAATATAGTCTTTTATTCATTGAAATACTTTTTAAACTGTGTTAAAGTATACATAACATAAAATTTGACATTTTAATCATTTTTAAGTGGCCACTTCAATGGCATTAAGTACATTGAAATTGTTGTATGATAGCCTACTACTTTTTACTTCTAATTTAATACTCCTGGTCAGAGAACAGAATCAATACTATAGGAAAGGTTTATATTTTTTGTTTACTTTGATCAATAAGTTTTTGAGATTAGTGTGATAAAATGGCCAATGGTACATTTAATGATTTCTGTTTATTTTACCTAATATAGCTCAAAGACACATTATTAGTAAAATAAATGTTGATAAATTTTATAATTCTTTGTACATTAATCCTTTTGTAAGTAGGAACTATTCCTCTTCATGTCTTTAGGTGTTCTATATCTTAAATTCCTTCTGATCTGTTCCTAAAATTGCAGCTCTAGATTTCTTTTGGCTCTTGTTTCTGAGTCAATCTTTTTCCAGTCCTTTATTTTTCAATGAGGACAAAAGCAACCCCTGACAGCTAAGAGTTACGCTGATACTATCAGTTAATTTCCGTGTTGCTACAAGACATGGCAGGATCAGCTAAGTCATGGTATTCTCCATAGTGCTATACAGAACAATCTCACAGAGCACCAACATCAAACAAGAGCAATCTCTGACTATCATGGTGCAAGACAAAACCAATTATGTTTGAGCATAGAAAAAACCAGAACATTGTTCAAATCACAAAACTGAACAAACATGTCCTTATTCTGGCTAATACAGGTGATTGCTGCTTCTTTACCAATTGCAGCTTTAGCTTCACTCCATTCTTCCTATGTTCTAGATAAAAATTATAAGATACCCAATCATAAAATTATCTAGCAGTGACAGACGTGGAAGTTCACTGAGATTCAGCTGAGACACTTAGTTCAGGTTACTAAACCCTGAAATTAAATTCCACTACTTCTTATATTTCCAATAGAAAGAGAAGATATGACAAGAATGTCCAATGCTACCTTGTTCATAACATTAATATTTCCTGTGTTTTTCAAAACAAACATTAAAAGGTAATGTGTACAAAGTTTGGCTAACAGGCCATTTTTTGTGAAATCCAAAGAAAAACAATTGTAGCTGTTTTCACTTGCATACAGAACTAAGCAAACAAAGAAAACTAATAAAACTGGTCATCTACATAGGGAGACATGGACAGGCAGAGGAAAGGTGAATGAATCACAGTCCCATCTTTCCTGTGAATTTCTTTCACCATAATACTTTTCAGCGCATTTCTTTTTGTATTTTTCTAATTTTTGAACTGAGTGTATATATTGCCCATTCAAAAAATTAAACTATTCCTAATAAACTATCACAATATCTTCAGAGGGATAAGAAATAATATTACACCCACAAAATAAGAACAGGATGCTAATAAAAAAGAATATTTAGAAAACAAACTAAAGTATTTAAATCTCAAAACTTTGAATTAAAATGCTGATACATGCAATGAGCAGCTCAGTAAGGGCTGGAAGACAAAGTTGACGAAATTTCCTAGAAAGGAGAGCAGCAAAGAAATAGAAAATATCTGAGGAAAAAAATGGAGAACCAACATCTGAAAAACAAAAATTTCAAAAAGAAAATAGAGAAAATAGTTGTGTTTGGAGAGGCAATGTAGGAAGAAATGGAAAAATACTTTCAAAATACCATATGAAAGTGACTTCTAACCAGATATTCTATCTACAGTCAAAAGATCAAAATAATTTTAGGATGAAATAAACAACAGTTTTCCTTGACAGTCCACCTCTCCACTGTCACACATTCACTTGGCCTCTAGAGATGGAGACATTACCCAAGTATTGCTCATTTTTAACAGAAGATCAAGATTTGTTTCAGGAGCAGCAGGTCTAGAGTCTGGCTGCTTCCTGTGGCCCATCTGCCCCTGCCCAGAGGCTCTGGTGACTGATCAGAGATATCTATTCCTGGGATAAATTCCCAAACCTGAGATGACTCCTCACCTCATATGAGCTGTGATGATCCTCTGGAGACAGGACTGGGGATCTCTGGGGTGAGGTCCAATTAGCTGGCATGGCCAACTGGGTCGCAACCCTTGTTCTCTAGGGAGCCTGAAGCTTAGCAGTATTCCGTGAACTCAAGCAGAGCTGCTAGGAAGATCTGGACTCTGGAGAAAGATCTGGCCCAAGGGCTCTCTAGAGACACCATGAAACCTGGAAAGACAATGTCCACATAGTCAGTCATTCAATATAAACACTTACTAGACACACCAAGGTGCAGGTCCCTGAGCAAGAAACCAGACCAGTGGTTCTTAAACTTGGGTATGCATTCAAGTCATCTGGAGGGCTTACTAAAATATAGTTAAAAAGTCTGATCCGTGACCCCCAGAGTTTCTGATTCAGGAGGTCCGAGGTAGGTCCCAAGAATTTTCATTTCTAACGAGCGCCCAGATAATGCTGATACTGGTAGTCCAGTGGCCATATTTTTAGTTAGAACCAGTGCTGTGGAGAATATAAAGTTTAACAAAATCTGTGATATGTATTAGTCATGGTGAAATATGGGAACAACCACGAGATTTGGAATAACAATACTGCAGATTTGAATTGCAGCTCTGCTACCTTTCAGTTATGAAAATATGAAGAAGTTATTTCAGTTTTAGTTTCAGAAATGAGGATAAAATGCCTAGCTCATAGTTGTGAAAATTAAATGACATGATGCTTGTAAAGTACTTCATACCCTCCTAGCACATGAGAATCATGCAATATCAGCAATTAGCATGATCTATCAGATATCAAAACTTAATATAAAAATAATATAACCAAACAACTAAAACAATATACCAGACAATATTGATCTATATATGTGACAAAGTGCTATTCAATTGAGTGTGCACAAGACATTCATTGCATAAATGGTGCTGATATAACTGGCCATCTTCCTGGAACAAAAAAAAGTACATCTCTATCACAAAGTATTCAGTAGACAAATTCCAGTAGGACTGAACATTTAAATATATGTATTTTTAAAACCCTAAAGAATATTAAAATAAATTTTAGGAGTATATATCTGTATAACATTGTGGTGGAGTGGGAAGGATCTTACTCCACAAGAGGAAATCAAGAAGTTATAACAGAAAAAACATATTTCTGATTAGATGATATTTCTTAATTTTATGTTAAAATATGACAAAATCAAAATGAAGAGATATATAGCATTTTTAATGTATATCACCTAATCAGATGATATTTCCTAATTTTATGTTAAAATATAACATAAAAATAAAAATGAAGATATATATATATAACATTTTGTTAATGTATGATGATAGTTTGCTTCTAATGTTAAAACAACTTTAGCAATCACTAGGAAAACATATGCCAAAAGAAAAAAACTGAAAAAAAAAATGAACATTCACAAAAAAAACAAATGGAAATTAACGAAAAAGGTGCCAATTTGACTAACAATGAAAATTCATCAGAGCAATTAGATATAATTTTCCCTCAGAATTGTAAAAACTTTAAAAAAGCAACAATATGCAGTGCTGGAAAGCATTTGGGAAAATGAGTTCTTTTATAAATTGTTAGTGGAAGCTTGAATTGCTACAATATATTTGGGGCTATTTTGTCATATCATTTATTAAAAATATACAAGTGTTTCTAACAATATAGTTTCAAATATATAAAGAAGAAACTGACAGAAGGACAAATAACCTTTCCAGTGTGAGTAGTTTACCTTCCCCTGTAATGAATCAAGCAGACAAAATAATCTGAGGAGATATGTATATTAACGATATGCCTAATGAATATCTATAACAATACAATTAGAGAACTTATGCATATTATTTTTATGTAACTGATGTGACATTTATGAAAACTAACCATGAACTAAGCCACAAACCAATTTTTGAACTTCAGCCTTACCTACAGACATCATCTGAAACAGAAAATGCACTTCTAAATAACTCATAGGTCAAAGAAAAAAAAAGCTGAATTAAAAAAAAAAACCTTAGATTTAAACAAAAAAAGAAAAATGCTACACATCAAAGCTTGTGAATCTTTATATTAAAAGGCGGCTGAAAATTAGCGACCTAAACTTTCAACTCAGGTTAGAAAGCAAGCTGATCACAGACCCCACCTGTCACCACAGCTGACACCTACATGCCTTCAGTCACTGACCACAAAGTGCCATGACTGACCCCCAAATCCCAATCACTCATCTCAAAGAGCCCCATCACTGACCCGAGAAACCCCCATCACAGACAACCACCAACGACGCCACAGATCTCCACAACAATGAACTCAAAAACCACCATAACTAACTCCACGGAAAACCTCCCTTCCCCCATTACTGACTTCACAGAATCTCTAATCGCGATCAACCAAAACCTCAGAGACCTCAGGGCACTGGAATACGGAAATACTCCTGATGCCGGCGGCGAAAAAGCCTCCCAGGACCACAACAACTTCCGGTCTGACTTCTAGCACCTCCCTTGATGGACTGTTGGTATTGCGCATGCTCTCAGTGTACTTGGAACACACATTTAGCCTACAGTCAACAGGGCTCAGATACTCCTTTAGACACCTTGGGCAGTTTCCGTAAGACACGCTGTTCGGCAGAGAACATGGCCGCGCCCATTTGGTGCTTCGTCGTGCGGGCTGCCATGTTGGAAGCGTATCCATTCCGTACAGCGGAGGGATCAGCCGTTCTCACGTTTCATAGAGCAAGGCTGAGATTCTCAAGTAGAATGCAGGTATGAGACCCTTGTTTGAACGAACAGGCTTCTACTCAGGAGAAGGAAGTTCCTGGAGATGGGATCTGGAGGTCAGTTAGCTAAGAAAAGCTAAGTTACTCCTCTAAATCCAGCACACTGCCTGGCATAATTATCTGCTGAGCAGATAAGGGGAGAAATCAGTATGTTATAATACACTTTTTAGAGAAACTACTATGGGAGCGGGTGGAATAGTCAAATAAGAGTGCGCTCCTGGGTGAAACCACCCCAGACAAGTCGGAGAGAGACTTCGGAATGGAAGATAAGCTGCAGGAATGATGCTACAAACTGACGGGAGAACCCATCTTGGGAAACAGGGTAGAAGTCAGAGTAGTACAATCCATTCTTGGTCGACGTCACCAGAGGAGGGAGCAAAAGGAAGAAGTCCAGGTGTCTTCTGAAGGGCTGAGGCATGGGAGGAGAGGGAAATGGAGATTTGATTCCCCCGCATTAATCTCCATTAGCCTCAGCACTAACTCGACTACAATAGGCAGCAATAATAAAAATAATAATGACCTTTAATATGGCCAACGTGTGACAGAAAGTGACTAAAGAAAGCTTTACTGTTTTTATTTACGTTGAAATTAAAATATAATTAATAACAATGTACCTACTATGCAATGAAACCTTAAGTCCAATCACTAGCTCTGCCGCTAGCTGCTTTTATATGGAAATTATGAAGCAGCTAACACTCCCATATCCCCGTTTGGACCCGGGGCGGGGACGCAGTGCAGGTAGGGAGCTGTAAAGATACAGTTCCTCTCACCTGGTGAGCTCCTAAATATTCTTCACAAGCCAGCTTCTGTCAGGAAGTTCTACCTGACAGTGATGGGAGGTTCTATGCTCTACTTTTCGAAAGTGTTCACTCCCAGCAGGTGGGGAATTTGTTTTGAGGGAATTGGACCTGCTCTGTGATGTGGGCATGCTGGGGACCTTCAGGCTGGTTATGTACCTCTCTGGGACTCAGCTTGAAAATAGAGCCAGTAAGAGAGTTGGACTTTGCTTATCCCTGGTTCGCCGCCTTCTCCCAAAGGATGGTCTAAGGAAAAATCTGTGGAAGTCCATTAGTGAACACACATTGCTACCAGAGGCCTAAGAATTACTGTTAATTTTGTAGGTGATGTGATTAAGTTAAAAAGAAGGCGACTCATCTTTTAGAGTTTCATATGGAAAAATTTATAGGCAGAATATAAACTTTAAAAACTCTACTGAAGAAAGGTATATGAATGAAACAAGAATAACAAAATGTTGATAAGTGTTGAAGCAGGGTGCTGGATGCATAGAATGCATTATAATCTCTCTTTAGTATATGTGTGAAAATTTCATAGTAAATACTTAGAAAAGGATTAAAAAACATTTATAAGGGAATATTATCAAAAGAGAACAGGCATGGTGATAGTATTATACAAACACAGGAATACCTCGGAGATATTTCGGGTTCAGTTCCAGACCACCACAATAAAGCGAGTAACACAAATTTTCTTATTTCCCAGTGCATATAAAAATTTTGTTTATACAATACTATAGTCCATTGAGTGTGCAATAGCATTAAGTCTAAAAGTACAATGTACCTACTTTAATTAAGCAATAATTATTGTTAAAAAAGTGATACCTCCCTGGGCAACTACAGTGGCCACTGTTACAGAAGCACCTAGCTTGCTCCAGGGACATGCCAGTTGCAAGGTCTAATTTAAATCCAGGTAGCCATGCTGCAGCAGCAGAAGAAATGGGGGGGGAGAGATAGATGGCTACATGGGATCAAGGGCTGGCCCCTGGCCATCCTGTCCTCAGGACCCCACTGACCAGACCTCTGGGTAGGTTCTAGTGCACCTGTAGAGCCTGAGCTTTGTGCTGTGAGGCAGCAATGCTGAACTCCACTTTGGATCTGATCGTAGAGAGGATGGGGTGACTAGTACTGGGGTCAGATGGGGTGGGGATAAAATATGTGATATAGGGATGGGGCCAGTGGGGCACATGGAGATACCTCAGTCCCCAAGTGAAGGTGTCAGCTGAAAACTCATTGACCCAAGAATCCACTGCTTCCCTTTGACCTGGGCCTAGCAGATCCCTGCCCTGGTCCCAAAGCCCAGGGTCTCCTGCCTCTCACCGCTGCTTTCCAGGAAATTTGGAAACAAACACAAAGGCAAGTTCAAGGTAGAGCAAATGTGACATGGGCCACATGTGGAATTGGGATCCCAGAAGGGCAAATGGAGTGAGAGTGTGTTTCAGAGGCAATATTTGGCCATTCCAAGACCGACAATGACAATATTTGGCATACTTCCAAGGGGCACTAAGGACCCCAAAAAAAGCTAAGGAAAAGCAAAGCATACCTGGGATCACAAGAGACCCTCTCTTGGAGTCCAAGTCAAGTTCAGAGAATCTTATAAAAAGACAAAAAAAAGTTTCTGAAACTGCAACCACCTCCACCCCACCTGCACCTACCTACCCAACACTCAGTCCCTTTTACTCAGTGAAAACCATGGCAGCCAGAGGATTCTATGCTGGTAGGAAGTCACACACAGGAAAATAGGAATGAAGAGCAAAGTGCAGATGAAATGACACACACTTTATTACAAGGTGAAGGCCAGACACAGTAGCTACCTCTCATCCTATGTGAAGCATGCAGCCATCTGAATGGGCATTGAGAGCAAGTGTTCCCTTGTTGGCAGAAGGCATGGAAACGCAGAACTGCATGATAATCACGTGTCCAATCATTAAAAATGATGTGTGGAGAAGAAAACACTAATGGAGTGGATCCCAAAGAATATTGTCTTTACTGAACTGAGAAATGTTTCTTGTTGATAAGACTGATACAGGGAAATAAAAATCAAGGCCTCAAAAACTATAGAAGACAATAAAAGATGGAGAACATAGTATAGCCCTGGGGCCATGCAGAAGGAATCACTCCCAACTGCCACCTGGATCCTGGACGTGAGTGTAAAACTTGGGTTTAAGACAATGATCTTGTCTCCATGTTACTCTCCTTTCTCTTTTTTGTTTTTTATTTTTATTTTCAAACCAAAGCTGCTGTTGGAGTTACTCTCCTTTCTCTTAGTTCTTTTTTGTCTTCAAACCTCATATCATTGTGTCTTTGAAGTGTACTTTGGCAAAATTTGAATGTTTGTCCCACCTACTCCCACCTCAGAAAACTTTCAAGCCCTCTCTACCCTTTCCTTCAGGTCCATGGGCCTAGCCAGGTAGGGCCTGGCCATCAAAGGAGCCTTTTCCTGATTTAGGCACAAATGTTGCCCAGCCCTTTTCTTATTTCTTGGGGACAGTTCCACTACGAAGAGCATTCCTAGAGCAATTCCTGTTTTTTTCAATACAGTTATGTGGCTTTTAATGACAGGGATACATTCTGAGAAATGTGTTGTTATACGATTTGCTTATTGTGAGAACAGTATATATTTACACAAATCCAGATCGTATAGTAATACACCTAGGCTATATGGTATATGGCCTATAGCTCCTAGGCTACAAACCTGTACATGTTACTAGCTGGAATATTGTACAGTATTTACCAATTGTAACACAGTGGTAAATTTTTATGTATCTTAACATATCTAAACATAGAAAAGGTACAGTAAAATGTGGTATTGTAATTTTATGGAAACACCATTGTATATATGGTCTGTCATTGACCAAAATATTATGATTTGCATGACTATAGGTATCTCCCTGATAAAGTCTACACTCAGGTTGCTGCAATGTAACAGAATTTTTTTTTTTATAGAAAGTAGGGAAGGCTGATGGTACTACTCTACCCCTGCCCTGTTCTGTGTACCCATGGAGGAGGCTATAGGGTGGCTTCATCTGAATTACTTTTAACAAAGCCCTCTAGTCTCCGAGGGCCTTTCTTCTTCACTCCTGTACATCTCTGCAAGAACGGCCCTAAGAGCAGGAAAGTTTGGCTTCTGCCCACCTAAAAGAGGAGTTCCAGTGAAAGCAGTATAATTTTCCCCCTGATTTGTTTCTTCTGGCCTTTTTTCAGTTTCTAGCAGCACATGTTTATCTTTCCCAACTATGTACTTCCAGACATATATCCTTGGTCTGTCTTGTGCAGTGAAGGATGGGGATTGTGGATGGGGTTTCATGATGGAAGACCTTGCCCAGTGCCCCACCCCTACCCACCTTGTTCGAACAGACTCATTTGGAAAATTTTCCTTGGCTGTCTGTCTTTAAAGGATATTCTTCCTCATGGAAGAAAATGTTATGGCCTTGATTTTAGACAGTATTATCCTTGATCTACTGCATAGACCTGATTCTGAAAACAAGCAAGTGAGGAGCTGCTTGTCTCAGTCTTGTAGTATTAGGCCTTTGTTGTGAGAGGTTGTCATGCGTTGCAGGTGACTGTGTTTGTAGACAATGTGGTTTGGGTCAAAAGACAGGGTTTTATAGAGAAAAGATGGTCAACAATGATAGGGAGAATTAAGTTTATTTTGACGTTTTCCTGCGTGAGTCTGTTTCAGGGCAAGGCCCTTGGAGTCTTATGGGAGACAGTGGGGATAGCTTGGCAGTTACATGCCAAAAGTCTAGACTTTGATGGTATCTTTGTCTGATATATAAGCTCAGACAGATATCACCTGTGTGTACCTGGACCATTTATTTTGATTCTTTCTTCTTTATACTTAATACTATTCATCTTTACAATGATGATAATAATGGCATTGTTATAGTCATGATTAATGGTAACATAATTAGGAAAAATCAGTTTCTTCAAGGCTTTCAAGACTTTGACAATTTCTTCAAAGGATTTCCTTGTTCCACCCACTCATATCCCAATCTTGATGTTTTTCTTATGGCCAAAACCCACTTACAAGTATATTTGCCAAAACTCTTTAGATTTCAAATGTAAAAGGTGTCCATTTATTTTATGTAAATTTACTGAAACATGGTTAATTGTCAACACAGGAGGGATACAAAACCACATACAGGTAAAAGTCAAAGAAGGAATTTCAGTTATACACAGAATGGCAACTCTTTTATGAATTTAAGAAAAAGAGAACACAGAAGTTATGTCTACAACTTACAGCTAACCAAAGCCAACAACTGAATAGATGGGTTTTAGAACAGAGTAGACACAGATAAATTTAAAAAGTTAAGCTACTCAAATATGACAATAAATTATAATATATGAGGAGAAAATAATCAAAAATAGTGAAGAACAAATACAAGCCCAATGTATAGAAAATTCAGGCCGGGCGCGGTGGCTCACGCCTGTAATCCTAGCACTCTGGGAGGCCGAGGCGGGTGGATCGCTCAAGGTCAGGAGTTCGAGACCAGCCTGATCAAGAGCGAGACCCCGTCTCTACTAAAAATAGAAAGAAATTATCTGGCCAACTAAAATATATATAGAAAAAATTAGCCGGGCATGGTGGCGCATGCCTGTAGTCCCAGCTACCCGGGAGGCTGAGGCAGGAGGATTGCTTAAGCTCAGGAGTTTGAGGTTGCTGTGAGCTAGGCTGACGCCACGGCACTCACTCTAGCCTGGGCAACAAAGCAAGACTCTGTCTCAAAAAAAAAAAAAGAAAAAAAAAGAAAATTCAGTGTAATATGTGGAAATGGGATTCTGAAAGTTAAGAAAGCAAGTCAGAGGTGATATTTGGACATTCCTAGCCCCACAATAACCCATGCCATGTTTTAAGGAGGACTTTACTGCAAGGAAGCTAACCATAAAGAAAACTAACCAGGACCTCATGAAGACATGTGTTGAAAGCCAACCGAAGACCTTAGAAGCCTGTAGAGAAAAAACAGAGAACTCTTCAAGCACCAACGAGTACACCAAGGACCACCAAGGACCAACTTCTAAACGCAGACAGTAGAAGCCAGAAGATTAAGTGCATGTAGGCAAAAACACATAGCTCAGCAGAAATTTGTAATTACTCAAGAATGAAAAGGAAACTGAAAAGAAGAGAAAAATGAATTAGAAGACAAAGGACAGCCATGATTGGCTATATAACCTTGTATGGTATCTTAGTTTGTTTTGTGCTGCTATAAAAGAATCCCATGGACTGGGTAATTTCTAAACAGAAATTTATTTTCTCACACTTTCAGAGGCTAGGAAGTCCAAGATGACGGTGTCAGCATCTGGCAAGGGCCTTCTTGCTGTCTCATCACATGGCCGAAGGCAGAAGGGCAAAGAGTGCAAGAGAACAGACTCACTCCCACAGCTCTTTTTATAACGGCATTAATCTATTCATGAGGAATTTTCCCTCATGAGGTAAATACCTTCCATTAGTCCCCACCTCCCAACACTGTTGCATTGGGGATTAAGATTCCAAAACATGAATTCTGAGGGGCACATTTAAACTACAGCATATAGAAATCATATGGCATATGATTTGCCATTGAAATAAAAATATCTTGTGGGCAAAAAGCATGTAAACCAAGATCTCTACCATAATCACACATGCCCAATAATAAAGAAATACATGTTAATGAGGGAAAAACCAGTATAATAGATACCAAGGAATGGCATCGTTCTATAATTGGGAAACCTTGCTTCCTCATAATACTTTCACAAAATAAATGTCATCAGTCATAAAAGACAAGGCAAATTGATGAAACATGAAAGGCTGGAGGCAACTGAGGAGAAATCACTCCCAACTGCAGTGTAGATCCCAAAGCAGAAAAAGGACCCGAGTAAAAAACTGGTGAATTTGCCATTAAAATCTACAGTTTAGTTAGTAATACTGTTCCAAATTTACTCCCCTGTTCTTAGTCATTGTATGATGGTGATGTAAGATGTTAACTTGAGGGGAATAGGGAAATTGGAATTATAAAGTACCTTACTTGTCCTCTTTTTTCTCTTCTTCTGTATGTCTAAAATGAGTTCATAATGAGGATTTTGGTTTTCTTGTTTTTGGAAAGGTACATGTCAGGATGGAGAGGGGCATTCTACATATACCAGTTCCAAGAAACCTACAAACTCACACCCACCTTAACAAAAGCAAATAAAAACAGCAAGGAAAACCACAGCCAGCGAGCCACACAGCCAAACACAATGCAGGGAAAAGAGCACAAGCAGGAATGCAGACTATAGGAAAGACATCCCTAATGCACAAGCCCCATTCATCCCTCCACTCACACAGGCAGCTACTCTGGCTATAGACTTTGCTTCAGGCTCTGAAGCCCCTTAGGGAGCCAAACAGCCTAAAAGATCACAAGTAGTCCCACTCTCTGGGTCACAAGGAAGAGTCACATGCACACCATCAATGAAGGCCTGAGGGGAAATACTGTGGCGATTTCTAAGTTCCCAATCTTACTTTTTCAGTTTGGCCAGGTACTAACTGATCAACCAACTACTTGATCCACTGGAGGTCCTAGCCCACAGCCCAACACTACCCGAGAGGGACCCTGCTCCAGAAGTCTTCAGGAACTCATCCCTTAACGATCCTGTTGGTCATGATAATATGAGCGTAGCTCCTTGAACCTACATGTGCAGTTGGAGGGCAGCTTCAACTCCTGGAAGCTACGCAGGGGTAAGGAATGGTATCTGTATCAGTATCATATTATGTTGTTTTACCATTCATTTTATTGGCACTGTGCCAATTCCACAGAAAAACAGGATTAACATTAACATAACAATATAATTTTTCTTATTAAGAATTCAGTAACAGTGTTCCATCACAGTTTTCACGAGCAGCTTTTTCTAATGCATTCACCTAAGTTCCTTCTCAGTATAAATGCGTCAAGGTTTACTGAGGTTGAGAATGTGGGAAGCATCCTTTGCTTCATTCAGTGCCTTCTGAGATGTTATCTTCTGAACAGTAATGTGTGAGATTGAGATGTAAGCATTTCTAATTACAATAATACATATTTTTCTGCTGTATGGATTCAATACAGTACAAGCACATCTGTCCTCGTCAAGGTTTTCTCACATTGTTGTTCTCAAGAGTGAATGCTCTGATGTACGTTGAGCACTGACTTCTGAAAGAAACCTTTCCCACAGACTGAACACTGGTAGGGTTTCTCTCCTCTGTGTCTTCTCTGGTGTTTATTCAAATTTGACTTATTGGTAAAGGCCTTCCCACACTCAGCACACACATAAGGCTTCTCTCCTGTGTGAATTCGCTGATGCTCATGTAGTTTTGATTTGTTAATAAAAGATTTCCCACAATCACTGCATTTATAAGGTTTCTCTCCAGTATGAATTCTATGATGCGTAATCAACTCTGACTTCTGTCTGAAGGTCTTCCCACATTCAGAACAAATGTAAGGCTTTTCTCCAGTGTGAGTTTTCTGGTGTTTATAGAGATTTGACCTGCCACTAAAGGCTTTCCCACACACAGCACACACATACAGTCTCTCTCTTGTATGAACTGGTTGATGCACCAGGAGCTGAGACTTGGAGGTAAAAGGTTTCCCACAATCATTGCATTCATAAGGTTTCTCTCCAGTGTGGATTCTCTGATGCACAGTTAATGGTGATTTCTGGTTGAAGGCTTTCCCACATTCATGGCATTCATATTGTCTCTCTCCAGTATGAATTTTCTCATGTATACTGAGGTATGACTTCTGCGTGAAGGCTTTTCCACAGGTACTGCATTCATAAGGTTTCTCTCCAGTATGGATTCTCTGATGTGTAATCAACTCTGACCTCTGAGTGAAGGCCTTTCCACATTTAGAGCATATATAGGACTTCTCTCCTGTGTGAGTTTTCTGATGCTTAATGAGATTGGATCTGTCACTGAATGCCTTCCCACATTTACTGCACATGTAGGGTTTTTCTCCTGTGTGAATTCGTTTATGCACATGGAGTTGTGACTTGGAAGTAAAGAATTTCCCACACTGACCACATTCATAAGGTTTCTCTCCAGTATGAATTCTTTGATGTGCAACCAAGCGTGCCTTCCGGATAAAGGCTAGACCACATTTCATGCATACATATGATTTTTCTCCCGTATGAATTCTCTGATGCACTGTGAGTGTTGACTTCTGAGTGAAGGCTTTTCCACAGTCACTGCATTCATAAGGCTTCTCTCCAGTGTGACTTCTCTGATGTATAATCAACTCTGACCTGTAAGTAAATGCCTTCCCACATTCTGTACATATGAAGGATTTCTCTCTAATTTTAACTTTCTCATGTGTAATGAGGTTAGAACCATTATTGAAGACCTTCCCATATTTGGTACTTACATAGGGCATCACTCTTGTGTGAATTTGTTGATGTACCTCAAGTTGGGACTTGGAAATGAAGGACTGCCCACATTTACTACATTCATGTGGTTTTGCTCCAGAATGAATTCTTTGATGTGCAATCAATTGTGTCTTCTGGACAAAGGCCTGTCCACATTTAATACATAAATAGGATCCCTCCCTTGTATGAATTTCCTCATGTATCTTGAGAGTAGACTTTTGTGTGAAGGCTTTGCCACAATCTCTGCATTCAGGGTGTCTCTCACCAGTATGAATTTTCTCATGTATACTGAGATCTAAGTTATCAGGGAAGCCTCTCCCACATTCACTACATTCATAGAGTTTTTCTCTGGTATAAATTCTCTGATGCCTGATGAGAGAAGGTACTTGGAAAAATAAGTTTCCACATTCATTGCATTTGTACGGCTTGTCTCTAGTATGGGTTTTTTGATGTGTAATGAATTCTGACTTCTGTACAAAAGATTTCCCACATTTAGTATATACATAGAGATTTTCTCCTGTATGAACTTTCAGATGTATGTTAAACTGTGACTTCTGGGTGATGATCTTTCCAAATTTGGCACATTCATAACATTTCTCCCCAGGATAAATTTTCTGATGTTGAGAAGATGCCTGTTTATACCTGAGGATTTTTCTGCATTGATTATGGTCCCACAATTTCTGACCTGTTGGGAGTATACTCATGGTCAGTATAGGAAGAAATATTGCCATATTTAGTAATCTTTAAATTTTAACATTCTTTGATGCATTTTTTAATCATGACTATGGAACTATAAATCATGTCTCAAATCATTTCCACATGCATCCTAGTGATGGGTTCTTTTGGAGGAAGAAAAGATGTTTGAGTTTAGATGAATTATTTTTCTAATGTCCTTATATTCATAATGCCTCTTTGCAGTCAATATCTTCTTGAAGAAAGCAACATCATTGAAAGATTTCTTTTTGCTGATAGCTATCTGGTCGCCAAATTGCCACATTTTTCCAAGATCAAAATACAATTTTACATCATTTCTATATTCACCTTCCCTTTCAATGTGGAAAGAAGACTTTTCAGAGATTCCCTGCAGTGCAGCTGAAAACCCAAACTCCGTTTCTCAAAGGAGAAAACAGGTATTGTAGCTCAAAGAACAGCTAGTAGAGGCTAGAGGGAAGGCTACAAATGATTCATCCTGGATCAACACAGAGAAAAGGGTCAGAGTAAGTAATTTGATGAGGGTGGTGATAGTGTATTCATAGGAAACATTCTGGGACACAAGTCAACAGTTATAAAAAAAATAAACTAGAAGAACAGACTGCACCATGGATAGATGTGGAAAAAGTAAGACAGAGAACAAGAAATATAGCACAGTAACATTCATTAGTTTTAATGATCTATACCCATGATTCACTTTAAATTCTACAGCATGAATGAATTCAAAAAATAGTTACTAATATAAACCAGTGGCTGATAATGGGAAGGGAGACAGGTTTAGACAAGGAGAGAAAGGGAATAAATTAAGAAATAAAATAAGAGAGGATCCTCACCCACACTCATGGTGATAGTGTGTCCTAAACTGAGGACTATGATTAAACTCAAACATCATCAGGTCAAGTACAAAAATAAAGCAATAACAAAAACACCAATCAGGCAGACAGCCCTAGTAAGTGTAGAATCACTGAAACAACATTAGAAGGAAATGTCAGGAAAGGTGATTGATAATGTCAAACACAGCAGACTGATGCTCCCCAAGATTATGTGACAGTAACCCCCAAATCATCAGCTGGTTGAAAGGCATGGAGAATTAGGAAAAACTGAGAAATATCATGGCAGTACCTGTGGGGAAAACAGGAAGAAAGCCTGACTGGAGAGAAAGTTCTGAGGCATGTCACAGGGACAAAGAAAAAAATAAAAGAGGACTAGTAGGAGTGGGAGTGTGTGACAAACAGTAATTTTGAAAGAAAGCAGATCCATGAATGCCTGAATGTATAATGAAGGACTCTAGGACTATGGAGAAGGCAGGAAAAAAAAAAAAAAAAAAAAAAAAGAATGTTAGAGAAAAGTATAATCAAGAAAGAAAGATCTTTAATGAGGCACACTGACACGATTTGGAATCCAAAAAGCCAAGGAAGAAGACAGAAATGACAAAGGTCATCCAGGTAGAAGGCATTCAGTTATCTAAGAGACCAACATTAAGGATCCTCAAGCAATATAAAAAATTTAGTACCTTCCAGAAGAGTCATTGTAATAGCATTTCAAAGGTTCCAGTCTTGTCAAGACAGCTGAGATTTACTCCCATCTCCCATCTAACTGGATCACATTCACTCACCTGGACTGCTCTGATGTGGACTCTCACTCTGCAGTGCCCATGGCTCCTTTCCTTGCTCCAACATGACAACCTCTTCTTTAGGAACTTGATACCCTGTACATGGGAAATGATAAAGTATGAGGTCCAGCTAATTATGTTTCAGAGGCCAATCAATAAAGTCTCATTGCTCAATGAGAGTTTGTTCTTCAGAAATGTAACCACATACCTCTAAGAAGAAAGTAACATTGTGAGTGCCCCAAAGAGTTAAAGAATCCTGGACAAATCCAAGACAATACTTCATCTTATATAAGATGTATCACAGCATTTGTCAGTTGAGAATGGAAATCTCAGTGGGGGGTCTGTTCAGATACCAAAGTGACAGTACTTACCTACTGAGAGCAGGTGGCTGTAGGTATCTAGCATCACATCCCAGTAGAGGTTTCTCTGAGAAGGGTCCAAGTGCAGCCATTCCTCTCTGCTGAAATCTATAGCCACATCCCTGAAGGACACTGATCCCTGTAGGGACACATTCTTATTCAATGTGAATAGTTGTCTCTTGGAGATGGAGAGACTGTATTTAGGAATATGGAACATGGGATTTGCTATTGTGTTTAATTTAGCTCCTCTTTTTAAAATTCACCCCATATTTCCCTATTAATTTATTATATTTCCCTATTAATTTGTTATGCTCTATGTTGTAAACAAAACAAAACAAAGCCAAAAACAAAGCTGACAATAATTTTGAATATTATCTTTCATGCAAAACTATGGCATTGAGATCAATTGTAATAACATACGAACTTTGCCATCATTTTTGACTATGTTGGAAGTCTTGGATCAACATTATAATTTCTTCAGGGACTTGAATCATTTGTTCTTGCCAATTTAGACATTTATTTTTGGTAACAATGTTATCCTTCTGCTTGGGTTTTCATATTTTTTGTAAGACTTTATATAATATTCATTCATGATTGTTTTACATATAGAAGTAACTATTTCTCCTGTTTTGTTACATGCTTTGGTTATATTTATCTATACTCCTGTTTCTTGATTATTACCATGTAGAAGCAACTTGTGTTTATGTTAAATATCTCTAGCAACTATTTTTCTTCTCTGTGACTGATTTCTTCCCTTATCTTTTTTCAGTCTTTATTGTTCTTTTATCTTTTATCTTTATTGATTTGTTCTTTTTCTAACTTCTTCAGTTGAAACCATAACTCATATTTTATTTTTTTCCAAACTTCCAGGATTCCTATAAAAGGCATTTAAATCTATATTTTCCCCCCTCTATCTACAGTGTAGCTTTATGACACAAACTTTAAATGTAGGACTTTATTGAATTTTTTTTTAATTGTGAAAAAATATAAAAATAATTAAAATGCCAAAATGTCCAATTTAGTGGCATTAAATATATTCACATTGTTTTGCAAGAACCTGTTTTTTTTTATTTCTAATTTATGCTCTTGGTAAGGAAACAGAATCAATGTTATAGCAAAGGTTTATGTTTTTTCTGCTTTGATCAGTGCTTTTGAGAGTACTGTGATAAAATGGCCAATGATATATTTAATGATTTCTGTTCGTTTTTAGCTAACATAGTTCAAAGATATAGTATTAATTAAATAAATGCTGGCAATTTTTATAATTCTTTATATATTATTCCTTCTATAAGTATGAAATATCAATCTTCATCCCTTTAGTTATTTTTCATCTTAAATTCCTTTCTATCTGTTCCTAAAATTGCAGCCCTAGCTTCCTGTTTGTTCTTGTTTCTAAGTCAATCTTTTTCCATTCCTTCATTTTTAAAGGAAGACAAAAGCAGCCCTTCACAGCTGAGAGTTGGCCTGGTACTATCAGTTAAATCTCAGTGTTGCTAGAGGTGGCAGATCTTAGCTGGCAGGATCAGCTAAGAGATGGTATTCTCCATGGTGCTACACAAAAACAATCTCACTGAACCCCAATGTCAAACAAGACCACTCTCTGACCATCACGGTGCAAGATGAAACAAGACCATGATTACATGGCTAAGCACAGACAAAAATCAGAACATTGTTCAAAGCACAAAAGTGAACAAACGTCTTCTTATTCTGCCTAATATAAGTGACTGCTGCTTCTTTGCCAATGATATCTTATGCCTCAATCCATTCTTCCTATCTTCTAGATTACAATTATTAATATACCCAATCATAAAATTGCTCAATAGCAAAAGAAGTGGCAGTTCATTGAGATTCACCTGACACCCTCACTGCATGTGACTAAACCATGAAATGAAATTCCACCACTTCTTATGTATCCAATAGAAAGGGAAGATATGACAAGAATGTCCACTGCTACCTTGTTCACAATATTTCCTGTATTTCACTGAACAAACACTAAAAAAGTAATGTGCAAAAAGTTTGGCTAGTAGGCCATTTTTTGTGAAATCCAAAGAAAAACATTTGTAGCTATTTTCACTTGCATAGAGAACTAAGCAAACAAAGAAAACCAGTAAAACCAGTCATTTACATAGGGAGACATGGACAGGCAAAGGAAAGGTGAGTGAACTACAGTCCATCTCCCCTGATTTTCTTTCACCACAATACTTTCAGTGTGTTGCTTTTCATATTTTTGTAATTTTTTAACTAAGTGTATGTATTGCCTATTCAAAAAATTAAACTATTCCTAATAAACTATCACATTATCTTCAGGGGGATTAAGAAATAATATTATATCCATGAAATAAGAACAGGATGCTAATAAAAAAGAATATTTAGAATACAAACTAGAGTTTTTAAAAATTAAAACTTTGAATTAAAATGTTGACAGCAGTAATAATAAGCCCAATAAAGACTGGAAGACAATGTTCCCAGAAAGGACAGCAACAAAGAAATAGAAAATAGTAGAGGAAAAAAATGGAGAACTAATATCTGAAAAACAGAAGTTTCAAAAGCAGAATAGAGAAAGTATTTGTGTTGGCCAGGCATGGTGGCTCACGCCTGCAATCCTAGCACTCTGGGAGGCCAAGGCGGGCAGATCGTTTGAGCTCAGGAGTTCAAGACCAGCCTGAGCAAGAGTGAGACCCCATCTCTACTAAAAAAAAATACAAAGAAATTAGCTGGACAACTAAAAATATATAGAAAAAATTAGCGGGGCATGGTGGCGCATGCCTGTAGTCCCATCTACTCGGGAGGCTGAGGCAGGAGGATTGCTTGAGCCCAGGAGTTTGAGGTTGCTGTGAGCTAGGCTGACCCCACGGCACTCTAGCCTGGGTGACAGAGTGAGACTCTGTCTCAAAAAGAAAAAAAGAATTATTTGTGTTTAGGGAGGCACTGTAGGAAGAAATGGAGAAACACTTTCAAAATCCCACATAAAAGTGACTTCTAACCAGGAATTCTATCTACAGTCAAAAGCTCAAAACAGTTTGATGAAATAAACAGTTTTCCTTGACAGTCCACCTCTCCACTGCCATATTATACACTTAGCTTCCAAAGATAGAGACATTACCCAAGGGTTGCTCATTCTTGACAGGAAGATCAAGATTTATTTCAGGAGCAGCAGGTCTAGAGTCTGGCTGCTTCCTGTGGCCCATCTGCCTCTGCCCATAGGCTCTGGTGACTGATCAGAGATATCTATTCCTGGGATGAGTTCCCACCCCTGAGACTTCTCGTCACCTTATATGAGCTGCCATGATCCTCTGGAGCCAGGGCTGGGGATCTCTGGGGTAAGGTCCAATTAGCTGGCATGGCCAACTGGGTTGCAACCCTACTTCTCTAGGGAGGCTGAAGCTTAGTGGTCATCTGTGAACTCAAGCAGAGCTGCTGGGAAGAGATGGGCTGGATTCTGGAGGATGATCTGGTCCAAGGGCTCTCCAGAGACACCAAGAAACCTAGAAAGACAATGTCTACAGAGTCATTCAACATTCACCACATAAACACTTCCTAGATACACCAAGGTGCACGTGTCATAACTAGAAACCAGAGCGGTGGTTCTCAAACATTGGTATATATGCAAATCACTCGGAAGGTTTATTAAATAAAACACAACTAAAAATTCTCAGATTCACTCCCAGTTTCTGATTCAGTAGGTCTACGGTAGGGCCCAAGAATTTTCATTTCTAATGAGTACCCAGGTAATGCTGATGCTGTTGGTTCAGGACCACACTTTCAGAATCAGTTCTGTGGAGTATACAAAATTTAACAAAATCTGTGATAGGTATTAGTCATGGTAAAATATGGGAAAAACCATGAGATTTGGAGTAATAATACTGCAGATTTGAATTGTAGCTCTGCCTTCTTTAAGCTATGAGAACATGAAGAAGTTACTTCAGTTTTAGTTTCAGAAATTAGGATGAAAATGCCTAGCTCAGAGTTATGAAAATTAAATGAGGCTTACATTATTCCATGCACCCGTGGCACATGAGAATCATGCAATAAATATCAACAATTACCATGCCCTATCAGATATTAAAACAATATGAAAAACAGTGTAATCAAAACAAATAAATATACCAGAAAATACTGATTTATACATGTGACAAAAATGGTATTTAATTGGGTATGCACAAGGCATTCACTGCATAAATGGCCCTCATGTAACTGACCCTCATTTAACTGGTCTACCTGGAACAAAATAAACTAGATTTCCGTCACATGCTATCCTGACAAATTCCAGCAGGACTGAACATTTAAATATGTGTATCCTTAAAATACCAAAGAATATTAAAATGTATTTTAGGAGTATATATTTGTATAATATTATGGTGGGGTACCAGTCATCTTATTACACTTGAAAGGAAAATCAGAAGCTATAAGAGAAAAAACAGATAATTCTGATTAGATGATCTTTCCTAATTTTATGTTAAAATACACAGTAAAAAGTTAAATTAAGATATATGTAAGTTTTTTTCAATATGTGACAATAGCTTGCTTCTAATGTTAAAACAACTCTAACAATCACTAAGGAAAATAAAAGGCCAAAGACTTTCTCTATTTCCCTCTCTTCCTCCATCTCTCTATCTCTTTGCTCTTTTATCTCTCTCCAACCAGGGCAGCTCTATTTTATATAATCTGTCCAAAATTTTGCTTGCACAAGAATTTCCACAGTTAAAATATTTTTTTTCAAAAACACTGCTCTGCTCCTTTCCTTTCCTGAACAATTCAGTCCTAAAGCCACTAGGTGCAGCAGAGCAAGGGAGATTCCTCATGGGGTGAGGCAACCACAGAGAAACGAAGCAGGGTGTCATAGCAGGCCCCAGGGATGTGCCAGGCATCCCCTTGGTGCTAGGGATAGAGCCAGGGTGGAGCAAGACAGGCCTCAGCCTACATGGAGCACACAGCCCAGCAGGAAGGACAGACACGGAGACTGCCATCATAAAACAGAAATGGTTAACTGAAGGCCCTTCACCAATACTGGTGAAACACTGACAGAATCTGTCCCAGGGGGAGATTGATGGATTCAATAGATTGACTATGGCTTCACTAAGAAGAGAAAGCTGGACTTTTATAAATATTTTTTATTTAGATACTCTTTTAAAAAAATTCAAGACAGACATTCTAATGGCACAGGTGTAAGATGGAATACAGATTGTCAAAAAAAAAAAAAAAAGGCCAAAGAAAAATTGGAAAAAGGATAGTAAAATTCACATAGACATGACTAAATATCTCAAAAGATATAACAACTCCAGCCTCCCACAACAATTTATAAAAGAACTCATTTTCCCAGGTGCTTTGCAGCACGGGATACTGTTGCTTTTTTATAGTTATTACAATTCTAAGGGAAAATTATATCTAATTGTTCTGATGCAAATATAATTTCAACTATGTATGAAGCAGAAATTGACAGAAGAAAGGAGAAGTGGACAAATAACCTTTGTGGTGTGAGTAGTTTACCGTTCTGTAATTAATCAAGCATACAAAATAACCTGTGAGGAGATATGCTTAATGAATATCTTTAACAATACAATTAGAGAACATAGCACATTATTTTTATGTAATTGGTGTGATATTTATGAAACTGACCATGAACTAGATCACAAAGTAATTTTTCTTTTCCTTTTTTAAAAAATTTTTAGGCCGGGCGCGGTGGCTCACGCCTGTAATCCTAGCACTCTGGGAGGCCGAGGCGGGTGGATCGCTCAAGGTCAGGAGTTCGAGACCAGCCTGAGCAAGATCGAGACCCCCGTCTCTACTAAAAATAGAAAGAAATTATCTGGCCAACTAAAAATATATAGAAAAAATTATCTGGGCATGGTGGCACATGCTTGTAGTCCCAGCTACTCGGGAGGCTGAGGCAGAAGGATTGCTTAAGCCCAGGAGTTTGAGGTTGCTGTGAGCTAGGCTGACGCCAGGGCACTCACTGACGCCCAGGGAAAACAAAGCGAGACTCTGTCTCAAAAAAAAAAATTTTTTTTACAAGGTCAGCAATTTTTTAACTTGAGCCTTACCCACAGACATTATCTGAAACAGGAAATGCACTTCTAAATAAATCATGGGTCAAAGAAAAAAATAACTGAAAAATTTTTAACAAACGCTTAGATATGAGCAATAATAAAAAAAAAAAAGTTACACACCAAAGCTTCTGTGTAAGGAAGCTTGTGAATCAAAGAAGGCTGAACTTTCAACTCGGGTTAGAAATCAAGCTGACCTAATCTATCACCATGGCTGACATGCCCACAGTCACTGACCACAGACTGCCATCACTCCTGTCAAAAAGTCCCATTATTACTATCTTGTTTTTGTTTTTTGTTTTTTAGAGATGGAACCTCACTCTGTCTCCTAGGCCGCAGTGCAGTTGCACAATCATAGCTTACTGCAGACTGGAACTCCTGGGATCGAAAGACACTCCCACCTCAGCCTCCGGAGTAGTTCGAACTATGGGCGCCAGCCATCGAAGCGGGCTTCAAAGAGCCCCATTACTGACCCAAGAAACCCTACCACAGACAACCACGAAGGGACACCACAGACTCCCTCCACTCCTCGCGCGTAACAACTGAACTCAGAAACCACGAACTTCACAGACGACATCCCCCACCTCCTATTACTAACTCCACAGACTCCCTAATAGCGACCAACCAAACTCATCTCAGAGACCGCTCGGTACTAAAATAGGCAACTATTTCTTACCCCAGTCCTGAAATCGCCTTCCAGGACCCCTCCAACTTCCGGTCCGACTTCTAGCACCACCCTTTACGGACTTTTGGTCCACCCCTAATGGATTCTTGGTACTGCGCATGCTCTGATCTAACTTGAAAGCCACGTTCTGTCGGGGATCAACAGGGTGCAGATATGTGGTTAGAGACGTTGCGCAGGTTCCGTAAGCGGAGCTGCGGAACAAGAACATGGCCGCGCCTTGTCGGTGCTTCTTCGAGCGGGCCGCCATCTGCTAAGCGTACCCATTCCGTACAGTAGAGGAATTGACTTCTTGGCCAGGTTCCTAGAATGAGGCAGAGATTCTCACGCAGAATACAGGTGTGTGACTCTCGTCTGGCTGGGCCTCTACTAGGGAGAAAGTTAGTGAAGATGGGGTCTGGAGCTCTATGTTATATTTAGGTAAATTAACCCACTGGATAAGGCACACTGTTGAGAACAATTATATATTGGGAGAAATCATGAGGGAACGAGGGAGCTAGAATAAAAAATCACCTCTCCTGGAAGATGCCACTAGAGGAGAGTGAAGTCCAGATGTGCTGTTCTGAAGGACTTGAGGGAGGGAAGAGAATTTCAGATTTGAATCTCCATTAATTTCCATTAGCCTTCGCACTAACTCTCTCAATTACAAGTATAGTAGATAGCAATAATGAAAATAGTAATGGTCTTTAATATGGCCAACGTATAACTAAAAGCACCTAAAGAGAACTTTGCTAATTTTACTTAGACATTAAAATATAATTAATAATGATATTTTTCCTGTGTCAATTAAACCTTAAGTACAGTCTCTGATTCATCCCTTAGCTTCTCCTATATGGAAATTCTATGCAGCTAATACTCCCTTACCTGTCTTTTGGGGGGGGTGCAGGTGGGAAGTTGTGAAGATACCATTTCTTTCACCTAGTGAACACTTAAACATTCTTCACAAGCCAGCTTCTACCAGGAAGTTCTACCAGACAGTAATGGGAGGTTCTATGTTCTCCTGAAAGTCTTCACTCCCAGCAGGTGGGGAACTTGTTTTGCAGAAATTGGACCTACATTCTGATGTGGACATGCTGGATACCTTCAGGCCAATATGTCCCTCTCTGGGACTCAGTTTAAAAATAGGCCCAGTTACACAATTAGATTCTGTTTATCCCAGGTTCTCTTTCTTCTCTCAAAGGATGGTCTAAGGAAAAAATCTACGTAAGTCCATTAGTAAACACAGGCCTCTACCAGAGGCCTAGGAATTGCTGTTAATTTTGTCAGTAATGTGGTTATGTTAGAAAAGTGGCAACTTATCTTTAGAGATTTATAGGGTAATATTTATGGGTGGAATAATATTAGGTTTAAAAACTCCACCGAGAAGAGGTATATGGATAAAACAAGAATAACGTTTGATAATAAGATAATAAAGATTGATAAGTCTTGAAGCAGGGTGATGAGTACATACTCTGTTCCTTAGTATTTCTGTGAAACTTTTATAGTAAAAACTTAAAAAGAAAGGAATTAAAAACTATTTACAGGGAAATATCAAAAAGACAGCAGGTATGGTGATAGCATTATACAAACACAGGCATGCCTCAGAAATATTTCAGGTTCAGTTCCAGACCACCACAATAAAACAAGTCACACAAATTTTTTTTATTTTTCCAGTGCACATAAAAGTTATATTTATACTATACCATGCAATAGTATACTACGATAGCATTATGTCTAAAAAAGCAATTTACACACCTTAAGTAAAGAATACTTTTTTGCTAAAAAATACTAACAATTGTGAGCATTCAGCGAGTCACAATCTTTTTGCTGGTGGAAGATCTTGCCTGGTTCCAACTATATGACGTCTGGAAAAGGCAAAACTATAGACATAATAAAAAGTTTCCACAATTAGCAGGGAGGAAGGGATGAATAGGCAGACACAGGAATTTGAGGTCAGTGAAACTACTCTTTGTGCTACTATAGTGGTGGCTACATATCATTATTCACTTGTCCCAACCCATAAAATGTACAACATCAAGAGTGAACCCTAATGTAAACTATGGCCTTTGTTGGGTGATAATGAGTGACAGTGTAGATTCACCAATTGCAACAAATGTACTGCTCTGGAGGGAGATGTTCATTATAGGGGAGGCTTTGCATATGTGGGTGTAGGGGATATATGGGAAAACTCTGTACTTTCTACCCAATTTTACTGTGAAGCTAAAACTGCTCTTAAAAAATAGTCTTTTATATATATGTGTGTATATATGCACATGTCAGTACTGTAATATTAGATTACAATAAATATAAGAGAAATAACTCAAAGTCATTTATAATAAAATGTGTTTCCCTCCGTGAGGCTAGGCAATGCAGAGGATGGTCACATACTTCTGTCATATTATGACTAATATTATTAACAACAGGAGCCCTTTGGACCCTGCTGGCTCCGCTCCAATAACACTTCATCCTCCTGTATCCCATTTTATAGGTGAGGCAATTGAAGCCCAGAGGAGGTTGCTGGGCAGGCCCTGTGTCCCTAAGTGGATCAGTGTTGGCACCAAAATTTGAATGCACATTCACAGCTTTTACTGTTCTGCTTACATCAATCCTTGTGTAGTAAATGGTTAGCTCAACTTGTGGTCTCCTCAGGCCTGCAGATCCTCCCTGGCCCACCCTGGGTCTGTAACCCCCTCAATCAGAGGGAGGGGTCTGAGGCTGGAACCTCATCCCTCATCCCAATGTCCCAGGGTTCCTGTCCATGAAAATGTGGAGGAGTGCTGAGGAATTTGCAGTAGCCACAGGTGACTGAGGGCCTCATGAAGCAATGTGGGTAATGGGGAATCAACAGCCAGTATTAGTGGGGGCCAACAGGGAACGAGCAAATACTACCTGGATTTAATGGAGGGGTGAGACATTGTGTTAACAGTTAATGGGCATCAATAGACATTGGGCTGGTCGTTAATGGGGGTCCTATAAGAAGGGGTAGTGGAGACTCCAAAATACAGATGGGAAATGTGAAGACTATGGTTCATTATCAGTCATTATCCTTACGTGACAAGAGGGAGGCAGGTTTAACAGTATGTGCTATTGGGGACATCACCACATGCTGTATTAGGACGTTACAGACACTGCTAGATGAGTAATGGGAGCTAAGTGGTCATCATTGTGATGGTCAAATAAATGGAGGGGAATACAAGATGTCCTGCTGAAGGTATAACAACAGAATCAGGAGAAAATAATAGTTGGATGAGGTAGGGTATGCCACTACCTACCCCTCCCCCCATTTTGAGGGTTGTAATAAGTGTTCATCAGACACTGTGGAGAGTAGAGGTTACCAGACGTTGTCACAAGTAATATGAAGCAACAGACATTATACTGGAGTAAGGTTATTGGGGAAGAGGTAATGAGATCTCCAGTCACTATTTTTTAGAATTCATGAAAGGGGATGTAACACACAGGAATAAGGTAAAGGGGGGTTAATGGAGAGTGTCCAGACATTGTTCTGGGGTAGGATAAGAAGGGGAGAAAGTGGTGATCTCCAGACACTTTCCAGAGGATCAGCAGACATTGTCCTAAGTTGGGGATAATAGTGGGTCACAAGACCTCCTAAATTGGGGGAATAATCATGAAGCCACCGATACACTACTGGATGAGGTAAAGGGAGGTTAAGAGTGGATCAGCAGATATTGTAAGATGAGGAAGGGCATATACTGGATCATCAAGTACCGTGAAGGAGTGAGATGAAGGAGAGCTAATGATGGATCAGCAGACATTGATCTAAGGTGGGGTAATAGGATGTGTCACCAAGCATTGCTTGATTAGGGGTTGGGGGTTAAAGAGGAAGCCCTGGCCCTGTTCCCTTCATGAGGTTCTGTACCTTGGCCTCGGTCCTTACCTCTCCATCCTGCCCTTCACAAAGGCAAGACCATCTCTGCACAGTCCAACTATTTCCCACTCCCTGCACTGCCAATGGACTGGACCCAGACAAACCTTTCTGCTGGTATCAGAGGGGCCACAGAGTAGCTTAACATTCAGTCAGACCAGACCATATGCCAGCATCTGTGAGGACACTGCTGCCTATTTAGGTAGGGTTGGACACCTAATATCCAAGGAAGATCCACCTGTCACTCTCGGCCCCTCCTTATTATTGGCTTCGGGCAACTTTCTTTGGGCAAGATGAGCAGGCGTGTACACTGGGTTCTGGGGGGAGTGGGGACCTGTCAAAATACAACTGGGACAGGGCAGAGCTGCGCATGCAGAGGAAGAATGAGCAGGGATTTTGCAATCACTTTGGAGCTTTGGGATTTTGGAATCATGGCAGGGAATCCTGGAAGCAAGCACCCACATGGGATTTCTCATACCTCAGTTATCATTCTTTAAATGGGATGGCATCAGGCCAAAACGTTTACACTGACTCTTGACCTTTGGGGTCAGGAAGGGACACAGCCCAGGTAGACTAGAGGTGAGGAACCCTGGTGTGTTTCAAGCAAATTGGTTCTCCCTACTAGAGCATCTCATACTGCCACATAGAAACAGAGGGAAGTGATGTGATGAGCAGGGGTCAACATGCTGTAATGTGCATTTATGGAATGCCTGCTGTATGGCAGACATGACTCTAGGTTCCTAATGGTGAACACGGAAAAATGTTCTAGTGTGGAAGCCATAGACAAATAAGCAAAATATACAATGCACCGTGGTTGTAAGTGCTGTGGAGAAGAATAAAGGAGGAAGGGTAAGGGGCTGGAATTTTAAACCAGACAGGCAGAGAAGGGCAGGGAAAGCCTGTGAGGTGTCATGGGAGGAAAGACATGAGGGAGCAAGCCACACAGATATAATAAAGAACTGCTCTTTGGAGAGGTAACTGCAAATGCAAAGGAACTGAGCCAGGAACTGAATGGATGTGTTTGACATACATGGGGGAGAATGTTCTTGTGGAGTATATGACACAAAGATGGACACAGAGCAGACAGTGAACATATGCTGGTGTTGGTTTTAATATGAGCTATTCATTTGTTATGAAAGCCACATCCTTAAGGAAGGCAAATGAGTTGGAAAAACTATGACAGCAGAAGGGAGACTTCAGTTAACCAGGTGACCTGAAAATTCTTACCTTAGGAGTTTTCCTGAGTGTAGTGGAAGTTCACAAGACAACATGCTGCAGATGAAGAGACAATGTACAGATGACTTGAGAGGCTCAGAGACATTACTAGTGGCTGATGAGAGTGGCTGCAAGTCATGGTGGTAGATAACAATATAGAGTCTGAGGCTTGTGTCTGTATACACAAGGAATATTTTTATTGCAGTATCTCTTTTTGGATAAAAATATGCAGTGGCAGATTAGATACACACAACTGTGTTAGATTCAAAAAAAAAGAATGAAAAATCACCCACAATTCTGTCAGATGATGTGTCTGCAATAAACAACTCACAGAACATAGGACTTATTACCACCACATATATTATGTTGTTTTAGCATTCAGTTTATTGGCACTGTACATATTCCACAGGAAACAGAATTATCTTTAACATAACTTAATATCATCTTTCTTATGAAGAATTTGGTAACAGTGTTGTATTGTAGTTTTCTTGAGAAGGCTTTTTATTTCTTTCTCTCTCTCTCTCTCTCTATATATATATATTATTATTATTTTTTTTTTTTTTGAGAAGGCTTTTTCTAATCAACCCAATTGACTTGGTTCCTTCTCAGGATGAATGTTCCAAGGTTTAATCAGGCTAGTGACAATGTGGGAAGCTTCCCTCACCTCATTCAGTGCTTTCTCAGACATCCTTTTCTGAACAATAATGTGTGACATTCTGATGTGGGCATTTCTAGTTCAAATAATATACATATTTTCTTGCTGCATGGATCAATAATATACAATCAAACCTGTCCTCAGTGAGGTTTTCTCACTCTCTTTATCTCAGGTGTGAATACTCTGATGCATGTTGAGCACTGATTTCTGAAAGAAGCCTTTCCCACAGACTGCACACTTGTAGGGTTTGTCTCCAGTGTGTGTTGTCCGGTGTTTATTCAAATTTGACCTATTGCTAAAGGCCTTCCCACACTCAGCACACACATAAGGCTTCTCTCCTGTGTGAATTCGCTGATGCACCTGGAGCTGTGATTTCTTAGTGAAAGATTTCCCACAGTCACTGCATTCATAAGGTTTCTCCCCAGTATGAATTCTATGATGTGTAATCAACTCTGACTTCTGTCTGAAGGTCTTCCCACATTCAGAGCACATGTAGGGCTTTTCTCCTGTGTGAGTTTTCTGGTGTTTACTGAGATTAGACCTGCCACTAAAGGCTTTCCCACACTCAGCACACACATAGGGTTTCTCTCCTGTGTGAATTGGCTGATGCACCAGGAGCTGAGACTTGGAGGTGAAGGATTTTCCACAATCACTGCATTCATAAGGTTTCTCTCCAGTGTGAATTCTCTGGTGAGTAATAAAGTTTGACTTCCGGATGAACGCTCTTCCACACTCAGTGCAAACGTAAGGTTTTTCTCCTGTGTGAATCTTCTGATGCACAATGAGTATTGATTTCTGGTTGAAAGCTTTCCCACATTCATGGCATTCATATTGTCTCTCTCCAGTATGAATTTTCTGGTGTATAGTGAGGTTTGACTTCTGTGTGAAGGCTTTTCCACAGGTACTACATGCATACGGTTTCTCTCCAGTATGGATTCTCTGATGTGTAATCAAGTCTGACCTCTGAGTGAAGGCCTTTCCACATTTAGAACAAATATAGGCTTTCTCTCCTGTGTGAGTTTTCTGATGTGTAATTAGATTTGACCTGCTGGTGAAAGCCTTTCCACATTTATTGCACATATAGGGTTTTTCTCCTGTGTGAATCCGTTTATGCACATGGAGTTGTGACTTGGAAGTAAAGAATTTCCCACACTGACAACATTCATAAGGTTTCTCTCCAGTATGAATTATTTGATGTGCAACCAAGTGTGCCTTCCGGATAAAGGCTAGACCACATTTCATGCATACATATGATTTTTCTCCCGTATGAATTCTCTGATGCACTGTGAGTGTTGACTTCTGAGTGAAGGCTTTTCCACAGTCACTGCATTCATAAGGCTTCTCTCCAGTGTGAATTCTCTGATGTATAATCAACTCTGACCTGTAGGTAAATGCCTTCCCACATTCAGTGCATATGAAGGATTTCTCTCTAATTTTAACTTTCTCATGTGTAATGAGGTTGGAACTATTATTGAAGACCTTCTCATATTTGGCACTTACATAGGGCTTCACTTTTGTGTGAATTTGTTGATGTACCTGAAGTTGGGACTTGGAAACGAAGGATTGCCCACAGCGACTGCATTCATATGGTTTTTCTCCAATATGAATTCTTTGATGTGCAATCAATTGTGTCTTCTGGATGAAGGCCTGTCCACATTCAATACATATGTAAGATCCCTCACTTGTATGAATTTCCTCATGTATCTGGAGGGTAGACTTTTGTGTGAAGGCTTTGCCACAATCTCTACATTCAGGGTCTCTCTGTCCAGTATGAATTTTCTCATGTACACTGAGATCTGAGTCATAAGGGAAGCCTCTCCCACATTCACTGCATTCACAGAGACTTTCTCTGGTATGAATTCTCTGATGCCTAAAGACAGAAGATGCTTGGAAAAGGGATTTTCCACATTCATTGCCTTTGTACGGCTTGTCTTTAGTATGGGTTTTTTGATGTGTAATGAATTCTGACTTCTGCACAAAAGCCTTGCCACATTCAATACATACATACAGTTTTTCTCCTGTATGACCTTTCAGATGTACCTTGAACTGTAACTTTTGGGTGAAGATCGTTTGAAATTTGGCACATTTGTTGAAGTTGTCTCCAGAATGTATTTTCTGATGTTGAGGGGATGTTTGTTTATAACTTGGGATTTTTCCACATTGATTATGGTCCAGTAATTTTTCTCCTGTTGGAATACACTTATGGTCAGTACAGGAAGAAATTTAACCATTTTGATAATCTTTAAATTTTAACATTATTTTGATTATGATGCTATAAATCTAAATTATGCTTCAAACATTTCCAAATGGGTCACATTAATGGGTTGGTTCTTTAGAGGAATGAGATATATGGGCTCACAGGAATTATTTTTCTAATGCACTTATATTCATAATACTTCTTTGTAGTATGACTTGATGACAGCAACGCCACTTAAATATTTATTTTCTATTTGCTGATAGGTCTCTATCTGGTCACCAATCTGGCACAATTCTTCTACATTCAAATACAACCTAATATCATTGCTATCATCACCTTCCCTTTTAATACAAAAGAAGGTTTTTTTCAGAGATTCTGTGCTATATATATGAAACGAAAACTTCCCTTCTCAAAGGAGAAACAGGTGATTTTAACTCAAAGAACAGCTAGCAGCAGGGAGTGGGCGGTACAAATGGCTCATCCAGATTCAACACAGAGAAAAGGGTGAGGGTGGGTAATCTTATGAAGAGGGAGGGGATAGTGTTTTGATAGGCAAGAAGAAATAAACTAGATGAACACACTGCAGCATGGATTGAAGTGGAAAAAGTAAGGCAAAGAAAAAGATATAGAGCACTGCAACATTTATATAAAGCGATGATACAGAACTCTAATTCACTTTAAATTTTACAATATGCATGAATTCACAGATGTTTCCATCATCTAAAACAGGGGCTTATGGTGGGAATTGAGATTGGTGTGGAGAAAGGATAAAAAAGAGATTAAATCCAAATAAAATTAAGAGAGAATCCTCACCCAGAATCATGGTGATAGTGTGCCCTAAACACAGGACTATGATTAAATTCAAATCTCATTGGACAAAGTACAAAAACAAAGCAATAACAAAAAAAACCCAACCAACTAGAGAGACCCAGTCCATGTGGAATCCCTCAGTCAGCATTAGAAGAAATGCTGGAAGGGTGATTAATAACATCAAACACATCAGAAAGATACTCCCCAAGATTAAATGACAGTGACCCCCAATTCATCCGTTAGATGGACAGCATGGACAATTGGGAAGAAGTGAGAAATCTCAACGCAGTGCCTATGGAAAAAAGAGGAAGAGAGCCTGATTGGATATGAAGTTATAAGGCATCTTACAGTGAGAAAGAAATAAAAAGGGACTTATAGGAGTAGGAGTGTGTAACACATAATATTAATTGTGAAAGGAAGCAGATCCATGAATGCCTAAATGTATAAAGAAGGACTCTAAGACTATGGGGAAGGTAAAAAAAAAAAAGAATGTTAGAGAAAAAGTGTATAATCAAGAAAGAAAGATCTTTAATGAGGCACACTTGCACATGATTGAGAATCCAAAAAGCCAAAGAAGACAGAAATGACAAAGGTCATCTAGGTAGAAGGCATTTAGTTATCTAAGAGGCCAATGTCAAGGATTCTCAAGCAATACAAAAAATTCAGAACCTTCCAGAAGAGCCACCTTAATAGCATTTCAAAGGTACCAGTCTTTGTCAAGACAGCTGAGATTTATTCCCATCTCCCACCTACCTGGGTCACACTGACTCACCTGGACAACTCTGATGTGGACTCTCACCCTGCAATGCCCACGGCTCCTTTCCTTGCTCCAACATGACAACCTCTGCTCTGGGAACTTGGTACCCTGTACGTGGGAAATGATAAAGGACTGGGTCAAGCTAATCATGTTTCAAAGTACAATCTATAAAGTCTTATTGTTCAATGAGGATTTATTCAGAAAAGTAACCATATATCTCTAAGCATAAAGTAATATTCTGAGTGCTCTAAAGGGATAAACAATCCTGGACAAAAACCAAGGACAAACCAATACCTATTTAAGATGCTTCACAGCATTCATTTAACAGAGAATGGGAACACTCTCAGTGAGGCCTCCTTTCAGATACCAAGGTGACTATGCTTACCCACTGAGAGCAGGTGGCTGTAGGTCTCCAGCATCACATCCTGGTAGAGGTTTCTCTGAGAGGGGTCGAGGTGCTGCCATTCCTCTCTGCTGAAATCTATAGCCACATCCCTGAAGGACACTGATCCCTGCAAGGGCATGTTCTTGTTCAATGTGAATAGTTAGCTTTAGGGGATGGAGAGACTATATTTAGAAATATGGAACATGGGTTTTGTGGTTGTTTTTAATTTACCTCTTCTTTCTAAAAAGTTACGTCCCATTTCTCTAATATTTTATTAGATATTAGATGGTACCCCTTGGTACCATTATTATCATTTTACTTTACTTACTTTATCACACATCTACCCATCTTTTCATTTGTCCATTGATCCATCTTACTTTTTTTTGCATTTCAAAGTAAATTGCAGATAGCACTACACTTCCTCCTAAATAACTTCAGAATGCAAATTAGTAACTACAGTATAATATTTTTTGGGAAAATTTACATAGAGTTAAATGCAACAATCTTTAGTGTATCATTTACATCTTTGACAAATATATACACACCTGTGTAATACATGAACTTTTAAGAAATGACATTATATATAGGGTACATATTAAATATCTACTTTTATGTATTTTGTGGAAGACAGATATCCAATAAAGAATTCCTGCTATTTGTTCTGTACTATAGTCAGTCAATTACTTGTTTTTCCAAACTGGCAACTGAAATAGGCTATCTTTTAGTATTATAGTGACTGGAGGAACGAATGAACTGTGATACACTTTCTGAGAATCCTAAATGGCTAATTTAGGATTAGCCATTATGCTAGTCCTGGGAACTTAGAAATGAATGATTTATGCTTCTAATCTTCTATCAACTTAAAAAACTTGGAAAATAAACAGGACTGAACTTTGAAAAAAGGAAGACATAAGTTCATTAAGGTCTTGAAAAGATCTCTATGTAGGACACACTGAAGCCCCAAAAGAAGAAAAAGTGCATTCTGCGTGAGGAAGTAAGTTTACACTCCACAGAGTTGAAGAATTTAAGCTGGAACATAAGAGTAATATAGAATATGGGGTGAGGGGGCCATTCCCCAGAAAAGACATGAACAATGGTGGAGAGAGAAAATACACAATGAGTTGGGGGAACTGCAAATAGCTCAGTATAAATGGACAGACGTCTGCATGATGTGTTACAAAGGTGATTATAAGAAAAATAGTTTGACAACAGATAAGAATGGATTTTTTACTTTAAGTAAAGGTAATTAAGGTAATTAGATTTATTATTTTATTTTTTCTATAGGCTCCATATTATAAAATAACCAAACAACTTATAAGGAAAAGTTCTTTATAGAATGATTCTAGCTAAGAAGTTAGGATAAAATAAAAATATCATTATTTACAACTACTAATGAAATAATGGATTTAGACAATAATCATTAATGGTTGCTGAACTTCTTCATTTGAAAGGCTGAAGAGAAGCGTATAATGGATGGATCAGCTAAAAACATCTGCATCCACCCATCAATTTTAACATCATAAAAAGAGAAATTACCAGATATTATGTGCCTCCTGACATGATATATTAATAGTAATTAATTTCACTACACCACCTATAAAGTATTCTTGCAAAAAAAAGCCAACCTGGGTTCATCAAGCCTCTAGATCTAATTCAAAGGAAATAGGAATATATTGAACAATATCAAGACCAAAACATCAGCTAAATCCAGAAGACAGCAAATGACTCATTTCCTGAAAACATAAATTAGAAGAGAAACAACATGGAGGGGAATCTTTTATTACAATAGACTTAATTGTCATACTAAACAAATACAACTTGTGGGCCTTTTTTGGCTCTTAATTAAAATTAACAGCTGGAACCCATTCTACTAAGTGGAGTAGCCCAAGAATGGAAAAACAAGCACCACATGTACTCACCATCAAATTGGTATTAACTTTTCAACACTTAAGTGCATATATAGTAATAACATTCATCAGGTGTCAGGCAGATGGGAGGGGGAAGGAGGGGATGGGTATAAACACATGTAATGGGTGCGATGCACATCATTTGGGGGATGGACACGCTTGAAGCTCTGACTCAGGTAGGGCAAGGGCAATATATACAACGTAAACCCTGCAATATGTTGAAATAATATAATAAAAAAAAGAACCAACATTAAAAAAACATTTATGACACATTTAGAGAAATTCAAACAATGGATATTACATAATATGAAGGGACTATAGTTATTTTGTTTTAGAGCTTACTGGTTATGCTAAACAAAAGGGAAAAATCTTAGGTATAGAAGTATTAAATAACTATTTCTCCTGTTTTGTTACATACTTTGGTTATATTAAATATTTATCTGTACTCCCTTTCCTTGATCATTACCATGTAGAAGCAACTTGTGTTTCTGTTAAACATCTCTATCAACTATTTTTCTTCTCTGTGATTGATTTCTTTCCTTATGTTTTTTCAGTCCTTACTGTTCTTTTATCTTTATTGACTTGTTCTTTTCCTAACTTCTTCAGTTAAAACCATAACTCACATTTTGTCTTTATTTTTTTTTCCCCAAACTTCCAGGATTCCTTAAAAAGGCATTTAAATCTGTATTTTTTCCATCTACAGTGTAGCTCTATGACACAAATTTTAAATGTAGGACTTCACTGAATTTTTTTAAATTGTGAAAAAAATATAAAATTAAAATGCCAAAATGTCCAGTTCAGTGGCATTAAGTTTATTCACATTGTTTTCCAAGAACCTGTTATTTTTTTATTTGTAATATAATGCTCTTGGTAAGAAAACAGATTCAATGTTATAGCAAAGGTTTATACCTTTTTTTCCTGCTTTGATCAATGTTTTTGAGAGTACTGTGATAAAATGGCCAATGGAATATTTAATGATTCTGTTCATTTTTAGCTAATACAGCTCAAAGATACATTATTAGCTAATAAATGTCAACAATTTTATAATTCTTTGGATGTTATTCCTTTTATAAATATGAACCACCAATCTTCATCCCTTTAGGTATTTTTCATCTTAAATTCCTTTTGATCTGTTCCTAAAATTGCTGCCATAGCTTTCGTTTGGTTCTTGTTTCTAAGTCAATCTTTTTCCATTCTTTTATGTTTAAATGAGGACAAAATTAGGCCCTCACAGGTGAGAGGTGGCCTGGTACTATCAGTTAAACCTCAGTGTTCCTAGAAGATAGCCTGGCAGGATCAGCTAAGACATGGTATTCCCCATGGTACTACACAAAACAATCCCACACAACACCAACTCTCTTTAGTCTGCCTAATACAAGTGACTGCTGCTTCTTTGCCAATGATATCTTATGCCTAAATCCATTTTTCCTATCTTCTAGATTAAAATTATTAATATGCCCAATCATAAAACTGCCCAGCAGCAAAAGAAATAGAGGTTCACTGGGATTCATCTGGCACCCTCACTGCATGTGACTAAACTGTAAAATGAAATTCCACTACTTCTTGTGTGTCTAATAGAATACAAGAATGTCCACTGTATATTGTTCATAACATCTTTTGTATTTTGCCAAACATTTAAAAAGCAATGTGAAAGCTGGGCACAGTGGCTCACACCTGTAATCCTAGCATTTTGGGAGGCCAAGGAGGGAGGATCGCTTTAGCCCAGGAGTTTGAGATTGCAGTGAGCTATGATTACACCACTGCACTCTAGCCCAGGCAACAGAGCAAGAACCTGTCTCAAAGAAAAAAAGGCAATGTGGTTAAAAGTTTGTTTACTATGCTATTCTTTGTGAAATCAAAAGAAAAAATTTGTATTAATAGTTGTTTTCACTTGCATAGAGAACTAACAAGACTAATAAAACTGGTCATCTATATAGGGAGACATGGGCAAGTAGGAGGCAGAAGTGAGAGAACCACAGTCCCATCTTTTCCCTGAATTTATTTCACCATAATACTTTTCAATGTGTTGTTTTTATATATTTCTAATTTTTGAACTAAGTATATATACTGCCCATTCAAAAAATTAAACTATTGCTAATAGTTTAATATCTTTAGAGGGATAAGAAATATTACACCCACGAAATAAGAACAGTATGCTAATAAAAAATATTTAGAAAACAAACGAGAGTTTTTAAAAATAGAATTAAAATATCGACAGTGGTAATGACAATCTCAGTAGAGGAGCTGTAGAACAAGGTAACAAAATATCCCAGAAAGGAAAGCAGGAAAGAAATACAAATAGGGGAGGATAAAAATGGAAAACCAGTATCTAAAAAACAGAAACTTCAAAAACAAAATAAAGAAAATATCTGTGTTTGGGGAAACACTTTAGGAAGACAAGGAGAAATATTTTCAAAATCTTACCAAAAGTGACTTCTAACCAGGAATTCTATCTGCACTACCTTACCAATGTAGTGTGATAACAATATAAACAACAGTTTTCCTTGACAGTCCACCTCTCTCCACTGTTATACAACTGGCCTCTAGAGATGGAGACATTATCCAACTGTTTCTCATTCTTCACAGGAAGATCAAGATTTGTTTCAGGAGCAGTAGGTCTATATATAGTCTGGCTGCTTCCTGTGGCCCATCTGCCTCTGCCCAGAGCTTCTGATAACGGATCAGAGATATCTACTACTGGCATGAATTCTTCCCCCCTGGGACTCTTTATCCTTACCTCGTATGAGCTGCCATAATCCTCTGGAGCCAGAGCTGGGGGTATTTGGGGTGGGGTCCAATTAGCTGGCATGGCCAACTGGGTCACAATCCTAGTTCTCTAGGAAGCCTGAAGCTTAGTGGTCATCTGTGAACTCAAGCAAAGCTGCTGGGAAGAAGTGGGCTGGATTCTGGAGGAAGATCTGGGCCAGGCGCTCCCCAGAGACACTAAGAAACCTGGGAAGATAATGTCTACATAATCAGTCATAAAACATTTACCACATGAACACTTCCTGGATACACCAAGGTGCTGGTCCCTGAGCTACAAACCACAGCATTCGTTCTCAATAGATACCCATAGTTGGGTATGTATTCAAATCACCTGGAGGGCTTGATAAAGCACAGTTAAAACTTCTCAGCCTCATCACCACAGTTTCTGATTCAGTAGGTCTAAGGTAGGGTCCAAGACTTTTCACTTCTAACCTGTACCCAGGTAATGCTGACGTTCTTGGTGCAGGGACCATGCTTTGAGAACCAGTGCTGAAGACCATACAAAGCTTAATAGACTATGTAATAGGTATTAGTCATGGTGAAATATGGGAAAGACCATGAGATTTGGAGTGATAATACTGCTGGTTTGAATTGCAGCTCTGCCACCTTTCAGCTACGAGAATACGAAGTTACTTCAGTTTTAGTTACAGAAATGAGGATCATCATGCCTAGGTCACAGTTATGAAAATTAAATGAGGCCGGGCGCGGTGGCTCACGCCTGTAATCCTAGCACTCTGGGAGGCCGAGGCGGGTGGATCGCTCGAGGTCAGGAGTTCGAGACCAGCCTGAGCAAGAGTGAGACCCCGTCTCTACTAAAAATAGAAAGAAATTATATGGACAACTAAAAAATATATATACAAAAAATTAGCCGGGCATGGTGGTGCATGCCTGTAGTCCCAGCTACTCGGGAGGCTGAGGCAGGAGGATCGCTTGAGCCCAGGAGTTTGAGGTTGCTGTGAGCTAGGCTGAAGCCACGGCACTCACTCTAGCCCGGGCAACAGAGTGAGACTCTGTCTCAAAAAAAAAAAAAAGAAAATTAAATGAGATGATTCTTGTAAAATGCTCAACACCTCCCTGGCACATGAGAATCATGCGATACATATCAGCAATTACCATGCTCTATCAGATATTAAGCCATAATATAGAAAATAATGTAATCAAAACAAGTAAAACAATAAACATACCAGAAAATACTGATCTATACATGTGACAAAAGTGGTATTCAATTGAGTGTCCACAAGACATTCATTGCATAAATGGTGCTGATATAAATGGCCATCCACCTGAAACAAAGCAAACTAGATCTCCATCACAGACTATTCAGAGGAGACAAATTCAAGCAGGACTGAATATTTAAATGTATGTATTTTTAAACCCCAAAAACTATGAAAATAATTTTTAGGAGTTTACGTTAACAGTGTAGTAAGGTACAAAGGATCTTATTACACATGACAGGAAACCCAGAAGCTCTAACAGAAAAAAACACATATTTCTGATTACATATTTCCTAGTTATACATTAAAATACAGCATAAAATAGCATGAAAATATATATAAAAGTTTTCTGATATGTGATGATAGGGTACTTCTAACAAGTCTAATAATCACTAAGCAAAAAAAAAAAAACTTTAAAAGGGATATGAAAATTCACATAAAAGGAAACAAATAGCCATTAACGAAAAAGGTGCCAACTTTAAAATGCACCACAGCAATTAGATATAATTTTCCCTCAGAATTATGAAAACTGTAAAAAAGGAACAAAGTCCAGTGCTGGCAAAGCATTTAGGAAAATGAGTTCTTTCATAAATTGTTAGGGGCAGCTTGAATTGCTATAACAACTTTTGAGCTATTTAGTCATATCTATCATTAAAAAATACAAATAACTGGCCGGGCGCGGTGGCTCACGCCTGTAATCCTAGCACTCTGGGAGGCCGAGGTGGGCGGATCGTTTGAGCTCAGGAGTTCGAGACCAGCCTGAGCAAGAGCGAGACCCCATCTCTACTAAAAATAGAAAGAAATTATATGGACAGCTAAAAATATATATAGAAAAAAAAAATTAGCCGGGCATGGTGGCGCATGCCTGTAGTCCCAGCTACTCGGGAGGCTGAGACAGGAGGATCGCTTGAGCCCAGGAGTTTGAGGTTGCTGTGAGCTAGGCTGACGCCACGGCACTCACTCTAGTCTGGGCAACAGAGTGAGACTTTGTCTCAAAAAAAAAAAAAAAAAAAAAATACAAATAACTATTCCTAATAAAAAGTTTCAACTATACAAACAGAAACTGACAGAATGAACGGCAAGTGGAATAACCTTTCCAGTGTCAGTACTTTATCTTCCTCAACAAAATAATCTGAAGGAATATATATATTTTTAAAATATGCTTAATTAGTATCTATAACAGTAGAAATTAGAGAACATACACATATTGTTTTTATATAACAGATGTGACATTTATGAAAACTGTGAACTAGACCATAAAGCAATTTTTCAACTTGAGCATTACCCAGACATGATTTGAAACATAATGCGCACTTCTAAATAACTCATGGGTCAAAGAAAAAAAGATAAATTTATTTTAAAACAGGTTTGAACAATAAAGAAAATGTTACACAGCAAAGCTTGTGAATATTTATATTAAAGAAGGCGGAAATTTAAAGAGCTGAACTTTCAACTCAGGTTATAAAAGCAACGTGATCATTGACCCCACCTATCACCATAGCTGATCCTACCAGCCCTCAGTCACTGACTACAAAGGGCCATCACTGTGCCCCAAAGCCCACTCACTCATCTCAAATAGACCCATTATTAACACAAGACACCGCTACCACAGACGACTATCAACCAACGCAACAAACCCCGCCCCCCATTACTGAACCTTGAAATCACCATCGCTAAATCCACGGACAATCCTCCCATTATCGACTCCACTTAATCTCTAATCACAACCAGCCAAAATCAATACAGAGAACTCTTGGCATTAAAAACATGAAAATACTGACATCAGCAGCGAAAAAAGCTGTAAAGATCACTTCCACTTCCGGTCCGACTGCTAGAACCTCCCTTGAAGGACTGTTTGTATTGCGCATGCTCTGAATTGATTGGAAGCCACGTTCGGCCAGTCGTCATAAGGTCGTAGATACATCGTGAGAGACGAGTTTCCGTAAGTCGCGCTGGCATACAGAGAACATGGCCGCGCCCACATGGTGCTTCTTAGTGTGGGCAGCCATCTTCTAAGCGTATCCATTCCGTACAGAGAAGGAATCTTCCTCTCGCCAGATTTCTTACAGCAAGACAGGGATTCTCACATAGAATGCAGAATTGTGACCCTTGTCTGAGTTCGCTTCTACTCGCTTACAAAAGGGTACTGGAGATAGGGTCTGGAGCTCTGTATTTGGAATAGCAAAGTTACTCACCTGAATACGGCACCCTGCACAGAACAATTATCTGCTAGGAGAAACCACAAGGGAATAGGGAAGCCAGGGAGGAAAAATCCTGGGAGAAACCACCGGGAGATGAGGGGTGACCAGGATGGTACAATCTACTTCTTAGAGTAACCACTCAGGGAGTGGCTGAAGAGGTAACTATCAGATTTCGCTCCTGGGTGAAACCACTCGGCAAGACATAGACTTCTTACTGGTTAGTATCCTGCAGTAACGGTGGTACAACATTTAATGGTAGAAACCACTTTGGGAAATAGGGTGCAAGTTGGGGTAATACAGTCCTCTCCTGGGAGGTACCAATGGAGGAGAGGGGAGAAGACTAGGACAATCATCCCATTATCGACTCCCCTTCTGAAGAGTTGGGGGTGAGGGAAATGGAGACTTGAATCCCCTTTAATCTCCATTAGCCTCCACCCTAACTACCTCAAGTACAAATATAGTAGGCAGCAACAACAAAAACAATAATTGTTTTTAATACAGCCCATGTGCGATTTAAAACACCTTAAAAAAAAACTTTGCTGTTCTCATTTACGTTTAAACTGTAATTAACAACTGTAAGGCTGGTGGCGGGCAGCCCTCCCCTCCTTAATGGAAAAAGAAGCAGCCCCTCCTACTCCTCCATACCCACCCTAAAGCTGAAACAAAGAAATTCCTCACTCTTCTTGCGGAAACCTTCCCTCCAGAGAAACTCCCATCCCCCAGCCCTAAAAAAGTATATAAGCACCCCCAGACTTCCGGGCGGCGCGGCTTCTCTGGTTCCACTCCTGAGACTGTGAGGCTCCCCGGGGTCCCTCTCTCGGGGACTCGTTACCCCCACCTGGGGGTGCCCTAATAAAGCCTCTTTACTTATCCCTTTCAACTCTGCTCGTCTTTCTTTCTCTGGCGCTGGCCACTCCAAAAAACCTTACAACAACAATGTCCTTATTGTAAGGTTTTAAGATCGGAGTCCAGGGGAGGGGCAGCGCAGCTGAAAGTTAAAGCACACTCCCGGGTTTCGGCACCAAATGTAAGGTTTCTTTGAAGTAGCCAGCGCCAGACAAAGACAGACAAGCAGACTTGAAAGGGGTAAGTAAAGAGGCTTTATTGGAGCGCTCCCAGGTGGGGGTAACGAGTCCCCGAGAGAGGGACCCAGGACCCGGGCGAGCCTCACAGTCCCATGAGTGGGACTAGAGAAGCTGCCCCACCCAGAAGTCTGAGTGGGTTTATATAGGTTCTTAGGACTGGGGGATGGGAGCTTCTTCTGCCAGGAGATGTCAGCGTGAGGAGTGAGGAATTTCTTTGTTTCAGCTTTGGGGCGAGTATTGAGGGATATGAGGGACTTCCTCTTTTTTCATTAGGGAAGGAAGGGATACCTGCCACCAGCCTTACACTTATCATGTCAATGAAGGCTTAAGTCCAATCTCTGACTCTTCCCCTAGCTTCTCCTATATGAAAATTCTGACAGAGTTAACACTCCTTTACCTCTCTTTTTAAGGAGTGTGGGTGAGGAAATGTAAAGATACAATTCCTTCCATCTTCTAAACATTCACAGCCCAGCTTCTGCTAGGAAGTTCTACCGGCCAGTAGTCGGAGGTTCTGTGTTCTGCTGAAAGCGTTTAGTCTCAGCAGGTGGGGAATTTGTTTTGAGGGAATTGACTCTGCACTCTGATATGGACATACTACGTACCTTCAGGCAAATTAAACCAAGATACTCTAGCAAAATGTTACTTACTATAGTGACTAAATATAAGATACAGATTCAAAATCAACACCATTTTCTGTGCTAGCTATAATCCGTTAGAAGTGAATTTTTAAATATATCTCAGTCCCAAAGTTATAAAAGACAGAAATAAATCTGAACAAGAAGACAACAAGATTCACAAGAAAAAACCAAAAAACTTTACTAAAAGGAATACAATAGGATCTGAAAATCAGAGTAAAAGATCATGTTCCTGGATGGGAGGATTTAAAAGAATGAAATGTCAATTCATATAAACATTAGGCATAATTCAAAATAAAACATTCATTTAGAAAAAGAATGAGATTAGGCAAAAAAAAAAAAAAAAAAAGAAAAAAAATGTGGTAGAGGACTTGCTTTACCAGATGTAAAAATACTGTATGTTCTGCCTAAAAAGAATACTTCCAATTTTGCATTTAATTAGTATAAATAAACAGTATACATTGCAACTCTTTAGATCATGTAGAGTTAAATATTCATTAGATGTATACAGAAGTTTGGGCTGGATCATAACATTTGGAAATTATTTTGTTTCCTTGAATTTGGGACATAGAGATCTTTGAAGTATCATTAATTGGAAGCAGGTTAGGTCCTCAAAACTCTGGGTAAATTATCTTACATAGTAGAAATATTCAAATACTGTTCTAGCTTTGATTTCTTAATATACTATTTAGTATTTTTATGTCTCTCTTTATTTTGGCATTTAATTTTTGTAACTTTGTCTAATTTAAGTGTTAGGATTTTTTGACCTATTATATAAGATGGTTAGCGTTCTATTTTTTTCCAGGCACTAAAAGAATTTATACATAAATGATTCATTATTTAACCTCAAAAATTCTATAATAAAACATAGGAAAAACTCTTATAGACATCAGCCTCGGCAAAGAATTTATGACTAAGACCCCAAAGGCAAATACAGCAACAACAAAAATAAATAAATGCAACTTAATTAAATAAAAAAGCTTTTGCACAGCTATAGACAACCTACAGAATGGGAGAAAATATTTACAAACTATACATACGATAAAGGACTAATATCTATAATCTACAAAGAACTCAAAAAATCAGCAAGAAAAAAAACCTAGCAAACCCATTAAGATGTGGGCAAAAGACATAAACAGAAGTTTTTCAAAAGAATATAGACAAATGGCCAACAGACATATGAAAAAATGCTCAACATCACTAATCATCAGAGAAATGCAAATTAAAAAAACAAGATACCATCTTACCCCAGTCAGAATGGCCATCATTAAAAAGTCAAAAAAAACAACTGATGCTAGCATGGATGCAGAGAGAAAGGAATGCTTATACACTGTTGGTGGGATTGCAAATTAGTACAACTTCTGCAGAAAACACTATGGAGATTACTCAAAGAAATAAATGTAGACTTACTATTCCATCCAGCAATACACTACTGGGTATCTACCCAAAGAAAAAAAAGTCATTTTATCAAAAAGGTACCTACACTCGAATGTTTATTGCAGCACAATTGACAATTGCAAAGATGTGGAATCAACCCACGTGCCCATCAATTCATGAGTGGATCAACAAAATTTGGTATAGGTATACTATGGAGGAATACTACTCAGCCATGAATAAGGATGAATTAAGGCCTTTGCAACAATCTGGATAGAACTAGAGACCATTATCCTAAGTGAAATATCTAAAGAATGAAAAAACAAACAACACATATACTCACTATTAAATTGGAACTAACTGATGAGCGCACATATGCACAGAGGGAAGTAAAATTCAGTGGAAATCAAGCAGGAGAGAAGGAGTAACAGGGGATGTGTGAAAACCTAAATAATGGGTACAGTGAACACTATCTGAGCAATGGGCACACTTAAAACCCTGACTCAGGCATTACAAAAGCCATCCATGTAACCAAAAACATTTGTACCCCCTGTAATATTCTGAAAGAAAAAAAAAAAACAAAGAGTGCATTTTATCAAAATTATACCTTAATAAGATTTTTTTTAAACACGCAAATATTCACAAACCATAAAATTAGCTCTTCCAAGGTGTATAATTCAGTCGTTTTTTAGTATATTCACAAGTATGCAAACATCACCATCACCTAATTCAAGAGCATTTTCATCACCCCAAAAAGGAACCCTATACCTATTTGCAACCACTCACGATTCTCCCAATCCTGCCAGTCCTAAGCAACTCTAATTTACTCCGTGTCTGTAGATTTGCCTATTCTAAATATTTCATAAGAAAGGAAGCAAGGTCGGGCGTGGTGGTTCACGCGTAGTCAGAGGAGGCCGAGGTGGGAGGGTTGCTTGAGCTCAGGAGTTGGAGACCAGCCTGAGAAGGAGCAAGACCCAGTTTCTACTGAAAAATAGAAAGGAACTTGGCCCGGCAACTAAAAATATAAAAAAAATTAGCTGGGTATAGTGGCACATGCCTGTAGTCCCAGCTACTCGGGAGGCTGAGGCAGGAGGATCGCTTGAGCCTAGGAGTTTGAGGTTGCTGTGAGATAGGCTGTAGCCACTGCACTGTACCAGGCAACAAAGCAAGACTCTGTCTCCAACAACAACAACAAAAAGGAACCATACAGTATGTGACTCATCTACAGACAAGGCACAAATGGCGATTTAGTCAGTCTGCCCTGAGGATTCTCAGCGCGGGTTACAACCCCCAGAAGAATTCAGGGCCTGAGTGCGCTCTTCACTGTGGGTAAACTCAGCGCGGTAATTTAACTTAACTTTCTTCCACTCGTTCAGGTGCCTCACACTTTCTGGCTCTAGACTACATTTCCCAGAAATTCTTGAGACTCTAGACAACTAATGGCGAGAAGCTGGTGACGTCTTCCTCTTTCTAAGGGAACATACAGCAGCCCGCGGTTGGCCGGTACCATGGAGGTAGTTTGTCTACAGGGTGTGGAGCCGGCGTCGCGTGGGAGTTTCACTCCGAGCCTGCGCATGGCTCTGGGAGACTCAGGGCAGCGGTTCGGAGTGGGGCTCGGGGTCGTCGGCCTGGCCCAAGCAGTGCCTGGACCTGGGCGCCATCTTCTCTGCGCGGGCCTACTCCGGACTACATTTCCCAGAGCCCCCCGCGAGAATAGGGCAGCCCCCTTCATTTGCCTGCGGGACCCTTGGCCTCCAGGGAAGGGGAAGTGCGCGTTGAGCGGCCTAGGTCTTGGGGGCTCGATTAGGCTCTTAAGGTGCGTCCCTGGGGGGATCAGAAGGGACCTTCCAGGCAGGTCCGGAGTGTCGGGCAAGTGTGACTTGGCTGGGCTGGGGGGGAGGCCGAAGTGTGGGCTTTCGCGTGTGATTGTGACCTTATGTGACTGCGGCGCTGTGTGTGCAGGTATGGTTGTATATTCTCCTTGTAGTTGTGTGATTGTAGTAACGTGAGGCAGTGTGTGTAGAAGTGACTATGTCCCCGTGGTGAAACTGTGATTGTGTATGACTGTATAACTTTGTGTGACATTTTGTGTGCGTGGGAGTGGGGGGGGGGGGGGCGAGTATCCAGAATCTGATTATGCGGCTTTGACTGTGTGTTAGTCTGAGTTTTGCGTGTGTAATTGTGTTTGTATGAATGTGAGTAGTACTAAGTGTACTGGATGCCTGTGACTATTTAAAGATGTAGTGAGTGACTAACTTTGTGGTACCGGCACTGTGTGCAGTTGGAAAGTGCGTGTAATTGTGCCAGAGTGACGTATGTGTGTCCTAGTGGTGGTTGTGTTGAGTGTATGATTGGTTGTAGTGTTCAATAGGAGGGCCAGGGGGGACTGTAAGTTTGTGTCTCTGTAGTGAGTGTGGTATTGTGACTATCCGTAGCACTGTATGATTTTGTTTGCTGCTGTGTTTGAGGGATCTGTAAACGTGTGGGTGTGACTCTGTATTCCCAGGGTGGCTGTGGGGCTGTGACTGTGTGATATGTAGTGCTATTGTTTGGGTGAGGGGTATGTGGGTCCCCATGACGGGTGAGTGACTGCAGTGGGTGTGTGGGTGTGGGGTGCCTGTGACTGTCCTTGTGACTCCAGCTCTCTGTCCCAAGAGACTCCTGTAAAGTCAGGACAGATTCTGGTATGGACAGCAGAGACTTCACCTCTCTAACACCAGGAATGCTCAGGGTATCCTGGACTCCTTTGACCTCCCTCTGTCCTTCCTTCTCTCCATGGCTGGAAGATGTAGATTCGGAGTGAACTCTGATCTGGTCTGTCTGGAACAAGTATGGCCTGGAGTCTTAGGATTCCTTTCTTCTTCTTCAGCTCTGCTCTTCTTCGAGAAGTCCCCAGAAGAAGCAGGAGGAATGGCTGTTGACCAAGCCAAATACAAGGTGCACTGGGGTTTCCTTTTTGCTTTTCTTCTCCAGATGATCTTGCTTAACATAGAGTCAACAAGTAATCTGGTCCTTACAAATTTCTATTCAAGAAAATGACAGAAAGCCCTGGGATGGACACACAGGTTCCAGAAGGCTCCCTGACTTCCTTCTACATAATGTTGACATATTAATTTAGAAAACAGATGAATTTCCCCAGTGTACTAAGTAATTGCTTTTTAAACACACATACAAAAAACACTATTATTTTAAAGAATTTGGAAAATAGGAAGTTACAAAGAGCAAGAATAAATCCTACCACCAAAAATAACTATGGTCAATATTTTGATCTAATTCCTTTTAGTAAATTTCCTCTGTACATATAGTCTGTATTATTTTCAAGATTGGAATCTTATAGCATTTAGCATTTTGTATCTTATATTTTCTCTAAAAATTATGTATGGCTCCTATATTGTTCAGTTTTCTTGAATTCCTGAATATTACATACATAGAGAAAAATATTTAAAATACAGATGTATAGTTTAAGAAGTAATTATAAAGGGAATCTCTCTACATATCAAAAACTTGCTTCAGCACTCCAGAAGCCCCCACTAATCCTTTCCCCAGAATAAACTTGCTGTCCTCACGTCCTTAAGTAACCCTAATCCTAACTTTGGTGATCATTATTTTCTTGTTGACTTTTTTTTTTAAAGTATTTTTTTTTTACCACATACGTACTTATCCCTAAACAATATAGTTTTGCCTTTTTAAATTTATATAAATGAAATTGTATAGTATAATGTTGTTTTGAGTCTTGTATTTCTTACACAATGTTATATTTGTTAGGCTTACCCTTGTTGTTTTAGATAGCTGTAGTCCAGACACTGGTTGTTTCCAGTATGAAAGAGCTGTTCTGAAAATGTTTTCACAAGGACCCTGGTATATGCATGCTTTCCTAGGATATAAGTATATGAAGGAATTGTTGGGTCATAGGATATCTGTGTATCTTCAAATTTTCTAGATAATGTTGAACTGATTTACTGATTTATGGTTTTACAAGCTAAATTCCTATCAGCAGTTTATAAACATGGTAGTCATTTCATATTCTAACACTTGGTCATTTAGTATTCTAATCTCTGATAAATCAACTGATACAATGGTAGGTCGTGTGGTATTAAAAGTATAACACACATTCTGAAAAGTACAGAAATCAAAGTGTATGACCTGATGAATTTTTAAAAATGAGCATATTCATTTAACTAGAGCTCAAATCTGATAAGGAAATAGAACATTACCAGCATTCCAGAAGCCCAATTCTTGTCTACACAATATCTACTTCTTCCCAAAGATAACAATTATTGTGTCTTATCTAGCCATAGATTAATTTACCTATACTTGAATTTTATATAAATAGAATCACACAATATCTACTCTTTTATGGTTGGCTTCTTTTGTTCAACATTACATTTCATATATAATATGAGTGTATTATGTAATAATATTATATAGTATAAATATATGAAGTTCATCCCCAGGTTGCTACACGTGGATTATACGTTGTTCATTATTATTGCTGTTTAAAATTCCATTGTATGGGCCGGGCGCAGTGGCTCACACCTGTAATCCTAGCACTCTGGGAGGCTGAGGCGGGTGGATTGCTCAAGGTCAGGAGTTCGAGACCAGCCTGAGCAAGAGCGAGACCCCCGTCTCTACTAAAAATAGAAAGAAATTATCTGGCCAACTAAAATATATATAGAAAAAATTAGCCAGGCATGGTGGCGCATGCCTGTAGTCCCAGCTACCTGGGAGGCTGAGGCAGTAGGATCCCTTAAGCCCAGGAGTTTGAGGTTGCTGTGAGCTAGGCTGATGCCACGGCACTCACTCTAGCCTGGGCAACAAAGCGAGACTCTGTCTCAAAAAAAAAAAAAAAAAAAATTCCATTGTATGACTATAGCACATTTTATTTATCTGCTCCATTATTGATTAGCATTTCAATTATTTTCAGATTGGGGCTATTATGAACAATGCTGCCATGAACATTCTTGTATGTGTCTTTTGGTGCATATATGAATGCATTTCTCTTGAGTATATTCCTAGGAGTGAAATTGCTGAATCATAGGTTGTATATATTTAACTTTAATAGATACTGACAGTTTTCCAGTTCGAAAATATATTTGACAGAAGTAAAAGAAGCAGTAGATAAGTCACAATCTTAGTGCCGAGATTTTTAGCAATTTTCTTTTTTTCTTCTTTTTTTTTGAGACAGAGTCTTGCTCTGTTGCCCAGGCTAGAGTGAGTGCCGTGGCATCAGCCTAGCTCACAGCAACCTCAAACTCCTGGGCTTAAGGGATCCTACTGCCTCAGCCTCCCGAGTAGCTGGGACTACAGGCATGCGCCACCATGCCCGGCTAATTTTTTTCTATATATATTTTTAGTTGTCCAGATCATTTCTTTCTACTTTTTTTAGTAGAGACAGGGTCTCGCTCTTGCTCAGGCTGGTCTCGAACTCCTGACCTCGAGCGATCCTCCCGCCTCGGCCTCCCAAAGTGCTAGGATTACAGGCGTGACCCGCTGTGCCCGGCCAGCAATTTTCTTAATAGCTGATAGAAGCAGCAATATAAACCCAGTAAAGCTATACAGTATTTGAACATTATTGACAAACTTAAATCTCCCTTTTTAATATCACTGTAATTATTATGGGTTTAATATTGTTAATAGAATGTTCACTTCCTAGGTGATAATGGATTGAGTATGCAATAAGGTCTAATTTAAGACATTCATCTAATTTATTATTTTATTGTATTCCATTTCTACTTGGTATTTTGTGTGTCCACTGATGCTGACTAACTGCAATGAGTCCCCTTTCTATCTTGGGTTATTGTGTGAGGCCACAGGTGTAATGAGTCCTTCATGGTTTTGGTACAGTTTTTTCTTTTTCTGGGCCTAACTGGCATTTTCAAAGTTCTTAGAGTTTATTCTTTTATCTTGTGCAGATGGAAATGAGTAGCTAATTCCAGAACTAGAAATATTAATAATAGGATGAGAAAAGAACACATATATAATCACTCCCTAATTATTGCGAGTGAAAACACTCCTATTTTATTCACTGGTCTCTTTTGTGTACTTTATAAACAATTTTTCTCTTACATGTTATTATAGACTAACAACATTTCACAGACTGTGTTTCCATTGAGTGATAGTTGTCATAGATTCCGTTATAGTACAAGGAGAAACAACAGAAGTATTCATAGTATATTGTTGCATAAATTTTCAATTACTTGCCTAATGAGAGCTCCTTGTAGGATATTCTGGACAGTAGTCCTTTCAGCACATCATGTGATATTTTTCAAAACAGCCTCACCTTTTGGCAATAGCAGGAGGTTCCATTTCTAACCAAATTATTATTTTTTTGTACTAAGACATGGAGTTGGCTATTATCCAGGATCCTTCTTTTCTTTATCTTTTCTCTTCTCTTATCTTTACTTCTTTCCTTTGTGGAATTGAATAAAAAATATAAAAATGGGTGACTTGTACAAACTTGAGAGTTTATGTTGGGCAAAAGTGGTGCTATTGTTGGACTACGTTAGGTAGTCCAGAGTTGAAAGCTTTCTTTTTTCCTTTTTTTTTTTCTTTTTCGTTTTCTTTTAAGAGACAGGGTCTTACTGTGTCACCCAGGCTGGAGTGCAGTAGCATGATCACAGCTCACTGCAGCCTCCAGTTCCTGGGCTCAACTAGTCCTCCTGCCTCAGCCTCCCAAGTAGCTGGTGGGACTACAGGCATGTGTCACCACAACCAGCTAATTTTTAAATTTTTTGTAGAGATAGGGTCTCGCTGTGTTACCCAGGCTAGTCTTAAACTCTTGGGCTCAAGTGATCTTCCCTGCCTTGGCCTCCTAAAGTGCTGAGATTATAGGTATAAGCCACCACGCCCAGCATGAAAGCTTTTTTTTTTTTTTTTTTTTAAACTCATGTGTCAAGGGCTGACTTTCAGTAGATTGCAGTTAGGGAGCTGCTCTGCTATGTATGAAACCCGACACAGAAGCAGGTTGTCTATGAATGATTTAGCACCAGGTTCCCCACAAACATGCATTGCTTGATGGACAAGGGGCAGTCACCTTTCTGGCTACCTGAAAGCTTTTTTTTTTTTAATTAATTAATTAATTTTTACCAACCCCACCCCACCCACGAAAGCTTTCTTTTTAAGGTTTGTGTTCACATTGACTTTTCTATAGTTTTCTTATGGTAAGTGATTCTCTCAGCCTTTAAAAATTTTTCATACTTTTGATAGATATTGGGGGCATGGGATTAGTAATTACTGAGGAGAAAATTAAATCAGACTTTGCACAATAAACATGTTATGGAATAAAAAAATCTAGTCCTAAAAGTCCACATATTCTATGATTCTATCTGTATGAAATGTCTAGAATAGGCAAGTCCTTAGAGGTAGAAAGTAGATTAGTGGTTGCTTAAGGGTAGAGGAGGGAGAGAAAATGGGGATTGACTGCTCATGAATTCTTTATGGGACGTGAAATGTTCTAAAATTAGATTCTGGTGCATATACTAACAAACATTGAACTGTATACTTTAAGTGGGGGACTTGTATGGTATGTTAAGTTTGTCTCAATAAACCTGTTTTTAAAAAGTAAAGGTAACCTACAATTGGTGGAAGTCTAGATAAAATAATATTGGCTATGACCTGATAATTGTTGAAGCTGGTTAATGGGTACATAGGGGTTCTTTATACTATTTTAAGTCTACTTTTGTGTATGTTTGGAAATTTCTATAATAAAAAGTTTTAAAAAAAACAAAAACAACCTCATGTCTAATTATGAAATACTAGAACCATTCCCAGTAAAATTGGGAAGAAGGCACTATCAGCACTATTAACATTTTTTTTTCCTAAATCTATTAGAAAGATAGTACTCCATGGGAAACTAGCTTTATTCTTTCCCATAACTTCTGTCAAGCTTCTTTGAGGGCCAGTTGATTTCCTGCCCCTGGATGCATTTTTCAGTCATTGTTGGATAATAAAAAGTCTTCTGGTTTCTTTCAGTTACAAAATCAGTTTTATTTTAGTCATTATAGTGTCCATATCACTGTACTAGTCAATACCATAAACTTTAAAGTTTAACTTCTGTCTCCTTGAACTAGGAGCTTCCCACCAACTCTTTGTGAGGAGGAGCTAATGGCTCTATTCCGGCTGGCTGCCTACAGTTCCTTCATTCAGCCTTGGAGCATCAATCCTCCACCCTTTCTCTAGAGGTCATAGGTACCCTACTGGAAATTCTCTTGGTAGGCTTGGAACAAACTTGGGCCCCGGTCAGTGCCTACTGTGGGGTCCATAACTAGTCCCAAGAGGGAATTAGGCCCCAGTCTTTGTGCCTTCTAAATTCTGGGGACACAAGGAAAGCTTTCCTAAGAACTCTCACCATATTCCAGTTGGAACTGTGGTGGCACTGCAGTCCCCTCTTTTACTTATGAGGTGGGAATACAGAACACATCAGTGCTGTTCGGAAATATACCATCTCTCAAAGACGACCTTCCCTCATAGACACCAGTCTCTGAAATACCTTTGGAATAGTTTTTGAATTGAATCAAAGGCACAAAATCACTTTCCAGCTTGCTCCTTTGCAAGTCCTATGGAAGATGGCCAAGGTTCTCACTGTGGAATTCAGAGTGTCGTGGTCCCTATTATTAATGTCTTGCTTTCCTTCTCTGGGACTTCTAAACTGAGAATGACAGGCATATTTAAAAAAATAGAAGATACACTGTGAAAAGACCCCCATTTAATAATGGCCACAAAAAATAGTATGCAATATCTAGGAGTAAGCTGAATAAGAAATGTGCATGATCCACACGAAGAAAACTTTAAAATGTTCCATAAGGACACAAGCGACTTTAATAAATAGAAAGGTATTTTGTGTTCTAGGAGAGCAAGACTCAACATCATAAAGATGTCAGAATTCCTTAAGTTAATCATCTGTTCTTTTTATGCAGTCCCAAGAAAAATACCAGTATGATTTTTTTTAACTGATCTAAGTTCATGTGGAAAAGAGTACCAGGAAACTTTCGAAAGAGATGAGTAATGAGAGGTTTTTTTATTAAAATACTTAAACATTTTAAAAGTATAATAAATTCAGAGTATGAAACTGATAAAAGGATAAACAGATGACTGAGCCAAAATAGAACCATAAATTGATCCAAACGTGTCATCTAGGATAATGGTAGCATTTACATCAGTAGGGAAAATATATTCCATAGTCATCTATTGTAAAGCTAACTTTTTTCCTCATTTTAACATATCTGAAGTCAGGTTATTTCTTACATAGTTTTTTTCTTTCTTAGTAGTATATAAAATACTAAGTCCCATGAAACAATTAATATTCATATATGCCTTTGGTATACCTGAGGTAGCCCCTACTAGGGGAAAAATTAAGTAGGACTCCTAATTCATATATTGTACTAAAATAAAATTATAATTGATAATATAGTTTTTTTACCAAATAATTTTATGCCAAAATAATTGATTAAAAGATTTAAGTGTGACAAATGAAAGCATTCAAATTGTAGAAGAAAGAGAAATTTATATAAATATGGGTAGAGTGAGAAAGATCTTACCTAAAAGCTATAAAAGAAAAGCTAGCAGTTTGACTTTTTATTTGTTTCTTAGGCAGGGTCTAGCTCTGTAGCCTATGCTGGAGTGCAGTGATACTAACATAGCTCACTGCAACCTCAACCTCCTGGGCTCAAGCAATCTTCCCACCTCAGCCTCCAGAATAGCTGGGACTACAAGCACACGGCACCACAGCTGGCTAATTTTTCTATTTTTTATAGAGACAGGGTCTCGCTCTTGCTCAGGATGGTCTCAGACTCCTGGCCTCAAGCAGTCCTCCCCCATTGGCCTCCCAAAGTTCTGAGATTACAGGCATGAGCCACCACACCCGGCCCTCTGAGTGGCAAAAACACACAGGCAAAGTAAAACACAGAGCTAAAAGTTAAGAATGAGTGCATCTGTGCGTGTGTGTGCGCGCACTCTCACATGGTGGTGGAAGTTGACTGAATTTCTTGGGGTTGGGAAGTGAGAAGACTTGATTAGGGAAGTCTCTGGCCCTTCTGATCTGAGTGTACTGTATTCCTGGCCAAAGGGGCACCATTTGAGTGAGTCTGGCTTGGGCACCTGAGGGCTGCCGAGGAGGGATCTGCTCAGGGCATGCCTTAGTAGCAGAGTCTTCAGTTCAGAGCAACATCACTGAGGTGGGGCAAGTTCTGGCCTGAATCCCACCACAGAGGCAGGACCTAGGTTGTTTGGGTGTGAGAGAGTGAATCTGGGTTCTTGTCTCCCCTTGGATCAAGCTACCCAGGATTCATCTTGCTGCAGCTAAAGCCTGGGGTTGCTAGGGTTGAGGAAGTAGTAGAATTTGTTCCACACTTCCACTAACCAGAGCTATATCCTAAGACCAAGGGAAGTGGAGGTAGTTTTATATGGCCATTATGAGAGCTGTAAGACTAGCGTGGCTCCTGGAGGATTTCTTTACTTCCCCAGCCCTGTATTCTCAGAACACTATCCTTTTTCAGGAGAACAACCTTGAGGAGGACTGATCATCTCCTGCAATATTGAAAGCCATGGCCAAGGTGAGTTGATGCTTTTTCTTGTCTTCCTGACATTCAAGCTTTTAAAAAAACAGATAAACAAACAAAAACTACAAATAGTGAGCATGTGCTTTCCTTATCCTGACATTTCTGGCTAACAGAGTCCCTCTTCCCAGTCCCCATTTCCTTTTATTCTAGCTAGATAATCCTATACCATCCCTAAGTGCTCCTTATTTTTTCAACTAGCATTAATATTTTCATAAGCATCTCTTTTCATAGCTCTCTCCCAGGGACTATAATTCTATGTCTTGATAAAGTTTAGGCATTTTCTAGCTATTTCCTTGCAAGGTTTGTATGGATTTAGATTTGCTATATTGCACTCTCTACTTCTTTTCTCACCACAGAATTGTTACAATTTTGTCTAAATCAAGGCTATACAAGTGAATAGGAGCTTGGAGATTATCTATTGCATGTAATCTCTGCCACCTCCTTCTTTTAAAAAAAAAATCTTTATTAGGGAAAATTTCAGACATAAAAAAGTAGATTAGTCTTATGAACTACACATACTCACCACCAGCTTTAATAATTATCAACTCAGAGTTAATCTTATTTCATCTGTGCTGCTTCATGCACACTCCACTGCCTTCACTCCCACACACTGGATTATTTTGAAGTAAGTAGAAATTGGTATGCATCTATAAGGATAAGGATTATTTTAAAAAATGTAACTACTATGCCATTACTGTGTCTAAAAACGTTAAAAATAATTTAATATCATCAATATCTGATTGTGTTCAAATTTTGATAACTTTCATTTTTTTAAAGCATGCATTTGAATTAGAATTTAGATATGGACTATATATTGCAATTGGTCGATATGTCTCTCAAGTCTGACTTTACAGGCACCCCTTCTATCTGTGCAGTTGTTTGTTTTTGTTTTGGTTTATTTGTTTTCTTTTGTTTTTCTTTCTTCTTCTTCTTTTTTCTTTTCTTCTTCTTTTTTTTTTAAGAGACAGGCTCTCACTGTGTCTCCCAGGCTGGAGTGCAGTGGTGCAATCATAGCTCACTGCAGCCTGGAACTCCTGGGCTCAAGCAATCCTCCTGCCTCAGCCTCCCAAGTAGCTGGGACCTGTGGTGTGCACACCCACACCCAGCTATCTGTGCAGATTTTTTGGAAAGGAAAAAATAAACTAGTTCATTTGTCTGCTGTCTATATTTCGCTGATTATGTCTCTGTGGTATCATTTAAGTGTTTCTCATAGATTAGGTAGAATATTTCTATCTATAAAGTAAAACATTTCCTCATCAACTGTTTAGTTACCCTTAAGGGCAGTTCATATAGGAAAGAATGATTCTTTCCATGTAATCAACTCACTTAAAGATGAGTTGGCTTCTTAGAATCCTCCAAAGGTAACCAATAAGTCTTTACTCAGTATTGTTATGAGCTCCTGGATTAAACATTTTTAACATGATCAGTCTATTGCACTTATTATCCTTATTATTTGATATACAAGTTATACCATTTTTGGCCAGTGGGAGCTTCTTCAAGTTGGTTCCTGAGTCTTTTCAACATGTTCCTAATGTTTTTGGTAGCTTTCTTGCTTTTTTGTATAACAAGATGTTCAGACTGATCGTGTGCATTTCTGACTTAATCCTGAAATCAGCTCTTTCTCCAAAGGACCTTGGTTCCGTTTATTTGAAAATGGTACCTAGAAACTACAATCTAGGCACTGGGGTGTTCTTTGCTACTAGGCAACTCATTCTTTCTAGGCCTTTTCAATGGACAGAGTCAGGAATTGTTTGTTTAATATAAAACAAACTCATTACTCTTCAATCTACTTCTGAGATCCAAAGACATTGCTTCTTAGGGACACCAATATAATTCCTCATTTGCATTACCCCACAATATAAGCACAGTAGTCTCTGAAATATTTCTTCTATTACATAAGTAATACACATGTTTATTGTTTCAGGGCTCAGTGATGTTCAGTGATGTGTCTGTAGACTTCTCTCAGGAGGAGTGGGAATGCCTGGACCCTGTTCAGAGGGACTTGTACAGAGAAGTGATGTTGGAGAACTACAGCAATCTGGTTTCAGTGGGTAAGGGTATCTACAGCAGTTCTTCCACAGTGATTTCTCAGCTGCTTTCCATGTTACTAACTGAATTTCTGCTCCATATTACCAAATAAATAGTTTGAGCTAAAATGAAAAGGAAGAGTGGGAAATTGGCAACTCCAGTGGGCTATTGAATCTTCATCTTTCTTTGGCTGTTCCTGTAGTGGCATCTCTTCCTTGATCATCAAGGGACTGGATCTGATTTACTCATAGCATAACCACGTTCCATATCTTTTCTCATGAGCAGGACTTTATATTCCGAAGCCTCAAGTGATCTCTTTATTGGAACAAGGGAAAGAGCCCTGGATGGTTGGCAGAGAGCTTACAAGAGGCCTGTGTTCAGGTAAGTGAAAAATGACTGGACAGAAGTAGGGCATCACAGGCCGGGTGTGGTGGCTCACCCCTATAATCCTAGCACTCTGGGAGGCCAAGGCAGAAGGATCGCTCGAGGTCAGGAGTTCGAGACCAGCCTGAACAAGAGCGAGACCCCGTCTCTACTGAAAATAGAAATTATCTGGACAACTAAAAATATATACAAAAAAAATTAGCCGGGCATGGTGGCACATGCCTCTAGTTCCAGCTACTTGGGAGGCTAAGGCAGGATTGCTTAAGTTCAGGAGTTTGAGGTTGCTGTGAGCTAGGCTGACGCTATGGCACTCTACCCTAGGCAACAGAGCGAGACTCTGTCTCAAAAAAAAAAAAAAAAAAAAAGAAGTAGGGCATTATAGGCAATAACTCATAACTCAACTAGTCAGTGAGTAAACAGACCCTTGAGATATTGTCGTGGAAGCTCCCATTAAGAACCTAGGCCTGTGGAGAAAACTAACTCCTTTAGGCACACATTTACAAATAATCTGTTTCATCCTTTCCCTCACTTACCACTCTTTCTACTACTGTTCTCCAACACTTTTCTTAATTTCAAGCAGAAGGTACCTTTCACTTCTCCAAAGAAAACTCTTTTACCCATATTGTAGATCCAGCTCCTTGTTAGCTTTTCTTCCTTTTACATTTGAACTTGTATGGGTGTCTTCTATTACCACTCCCAAGAATAATATAATTGTGTCTGTCCACACTTCCCTCCATCCTCTGCCCAACTACTGGTCTTCACTATTGCTGCTTGTCAGTGATTTGTTTCAACAATCTGTCTTGGATTTTTTCCAACATTTTGATTTCCTAATTTGTGTAAGAGAGTCTGCCAGGTGCTACGTTTACTAATTTTGTCAGCTTTAAGAACTTGAAGTCTAAAAGTGATGCTAAAATATATCCATAAATAATTTCCACAAAGTAGAATACAGTAAAAGAGAAGTCAGATAGGGAGCTTAGCCGAAATTCAAAGGCTAAATATGTAGAAGTGTAATTAATTAATACTGATATAGTAACGAGCTTTGGAAGTGATAGCAATCGCCATGTATAGAGACATTATTGGAGGGAAATAGGGGATCTGTGCCTATATTGAAAAGGAAGAGGTAGCAGAGAAGGAGAGATTTGGGATAAAGTAGGAGAACCAGAAGAGTTTATTGAGCACTACTATATACCAAGCATTGGTCCAAGTTCTGGGATTATAGTACTACTGATCAAAGTATTCCAAAGCTCTGCACTTCTGGAACCTACATTCCAGAGGGTAAGAAAATATCTTAGTCCATTCTATGCTACTATAACAGAATACCTCACACTGGGTAATTTATAAAGAACAGAAATTTATTTTCTCACAGTTCGGAAACTGAGAAGTCCAAGATCAAGGTGAAGGTCTTCTTGTTGCACCCTCACATGGCAAAAGGCAAAAGGGCAAGGGAGAGCCAACTCCTTCTGTGAAGCCCCTTTATAAGGGTACCTAATCCCAATCATAAGGGAGGAACTTATGGCCTAATCACCTCTTTAAAGGTCCCATCTCTTAATACTGTCACATTGGTAACACCTGAATATTGGAGGGGACACATTAAAGCCATAACAGAAAATAAACATATCAAAATATATAATATCAATATATAACATATAAGTAAATTTTATATAATTACATATTTATATTTATATAATTATATATTAATATATATAACATATATTAACACATTATATTTATGTATCATCATATGTATATAAACCGTGATAAATGGTGGTGATAAATGCTATGAAGGGAGGTTAGAGAAATCATCTCTAATGAGATGGTATTTTAGTAAAGTCCTGGTAAGTAAACAAGTAATGTAAATATCTCCCAGAAGAGATTTAGGCAAAGGGAATAGGAAAAACAAAGTACCTGAGTTTGGAGCTTTTTGACTCCCACCATTGTGGCTGGAGTAGAATGAACAAAGAGGGAATTCTCTAAGAGGAGATCAGGAAAGTAACAGTGTGTGTGTGTGTGTGTGTGTTTGCATGCTGGGGCACGTAGGGATGGGAGGTGAGGAGTGTGCCTGCAGATGATTTTGGGTCCTGTGGACCTTGAGTTCTGTTCTGAATGAGATGTAAATTCACTGCATGACTTAGCAGAGTGACATGATCACATTTTTAAAGGATCACTCTTGCTTAGAGGTTCCTAATTTTGGATTCCTTTGGATAGGATTTAAGGAATCCATGAACTTGAATGAGAAGAAAAAAAATACATTGTTAGTAACCTGTAATTGAGATTTAGCATTTCTTCCTATTGTGGTGTATGCAACAAACCATAGTAGTATTAGTAGTTTCTGTGACTTTTTCATGAATGGCAATCACAGATATTTTAATATCATTTTACTGTTATTGTAGACTTATTGAAAAATTTGTGCTCATCACTACTTCAGAATTTCTATAGTACTAGGCTGACTGCTAGGTTTTGTTATTTAGTGTTTTAATAAAGAAGAAAACTCCAGGTAGAGGGAAGAACCCCTGTGAAGGCCCCGATACGAGGGAAAAGCTTGGTGTGTTTGAAGAACTGAAAGAAAGCCAGTCTTGCTAGGCCCCATGAGCAAGTGGGAGTGGAGCGTGAGTCAAGGTTTGGACAGACAGGCAGGAACCACAGCATTCAGCCTTTGCTGGAGATTATGAGGAATTTGGATTTTGAGCAGTGGAAGAAAGCTAGGCCAAATGTCATTTTGGTCCCTGAATAGAATAAAGGGTATGAGAGCTTGGTGAGGAGACTGAAAAGGCTACTTCAATGTTCTGGCTAAGAGATGATCTGGTTTGGAAGATGGCATTGGCAGTGGAGATAGAAGAGGACAGTTTTAAAAAGGTTACTTAGGAGCTTAACCAGATGAAAGTTACTGAAAGATCATATAGGGTAGGAGAGAAAAGGTTGTGTTGGAATGAATTCCCTGTTTCTGGTTTAAAATGTTCCAATATGCTCTATTTTGATGTCTTCAAACCATTTAATTCACCTACTATCCCCATTTTTAGTAAGAAATTCTTCCATAGTAATAGCTATCAAATACAGAATACTTTCACTCCAAGACATTTACATTCGTTTCCCCTTATCCTCCCAGTAATCATGAGTTAGCTTTATTCCCCTTTTGCAAATGAAAAAATGGTAGCTTAGAGAGGTTACGTAATTGCTTGGGAGCATACAGCAATTAACTATCAGAATTGGAACTCAGCTCTCATCAATCTGCTTCTGGTTCCTGTCATCTTTTCATGGCAGTATGTTGTACTATGTCTTAATTTCTTTCTGTCTTCCTCAAACTATAGCTGCCTCTCCTTTCAATTACTGGGGTGGTACATGAACAAGTCTCTCTTCTCCCAAGATCAGCATCTCAAAATTCCAAGGCAAATAGTATTTTCACTGAATCCCCAGTATGTAAAATATTCTGAGTTTCCCTGTCTGCCACTTAACATCACATTAGTTTAATACCTTAGACTTAACCTCTGGCTTGCCCCTCATGTGGATGACCCTCAGTTAATGCTTTCAAATTTCATCCACCATATCCTTTATTGTGGAGCTTACTCTGTTGGATGTACTGCAGTTTAATTCTGACACTATTCAGAATTAGTGCAAACCCCACAGTTCCCCACAGTACTTACTGCTCTCACTTTAGATGCCAGCTGCAAGTCTTGGAAGTCCCCAGGCCACCTACAAGTCAATGAACTGGCTATAAATTTAGGGGTTTCCAAGGCCCCCTTAGTTTCAATAATTTGCTAAAACAACTCATAGAACTCAGGAAAGCTCTATATTTAAGATTGCAGTTTTATTATAAAGGATACATATTAGGGCAAGATCTGGAAGATTTCTAGGCAGAGGTTGCATGCCCTGTCCCTGTGGAGTCAGAGTGTGTCACCTTCCCAGCACATCAATGTGTTCACCAGCCAGAAAGTTCCACTTAGCCTTAGTTTCCAGAATTTTTATTGAGGTTCCATTAGATAGACATGATTGATTAAGTCATTGGCCACTCAGTCTCCAGCCTCTCTCCCTTCCCAGAGGTCAGGCAGCTGAAAGTCCCATCCCTGTAATCACATACTTGGTCTTTCTGGGGACCAGCCCCTATCCTGAAGTTTTTTAAGAGCCCACCATGAGTTATCTTACTAGCATAACAAAGATAGTGCTATCACTCAGAACATTCCAAGGGTTTTTGAAGCCTGTGCCAGGAACCAGGGACAAAAACTAAATCTATTCTTTATTATTCCACCAAGCTGAAGAATCTTACCCGTATGCATTTATTTGTCTCAGGAGACTTTCATGGAGGCCAGAAAATTATCCACTTTTTGTTCTACATAGAGTGTGACACACTTTCTCTTATACAGACGCACATCTGTGTGTGTGTGTGTGTGTGTGTATGATTATTCATGTTTTAATATGGAAAATAGCCCAAGCATTATATACTTACCAACTTTTCCAGATGATTCTGATCCACATCAATATTTGAGAATAATTGTAGTAACTTATTTCTGTAGTCTTCTTTGTCTGCTTCCTGCATTATATTTCATTAGTTTCTCTTCCTTTTTTTTTAATTTTTTCTCTTTAGAAGTTCTTAGTTGGACAATATTTCATTAGTTTCTGTGCATTTCTTATCCATTTTTTTTTTGAGATCAAACAAATATCCTTGTGAACTGGATGTCATTTACCTAGAAGATATAATTTTCACTTCAATTTTCTATTTCTATTATAAAAGTTTAACTTTTCACAAATAGAGAAAAAACATTTACCATTTTCTTTCAGATCTGGAATCAATGTGTGAAACCAAGTTATTATCTCTAAAGAAGGAAGTTTATGAAATAGAATCATGCCAGAGGGAGATAATGGGACTTACAAAGCATGGCTTGGAGTACTCCAGTTTCAGAGATGTTTTCGATTATAGAAGCCACTTTGCAAGACAACTGGGATATCAAAATGAGCATTTCGGTCAAGAAATATTCACTCATGAATACATGCCCACATTCATTCAACATACATTCCTTACTCTGCATCAAATAATTAATAATGAACAGAAACCCTATGAATGTAAGAAATGTGGAAAGGCCTTTAGTCAGAATTCACACTTTATTCAACATCAGAGAATTCATATTGGTGAAAAATCTTATGAATGTAAGGAATGTGGGAAATTCTTTAGTTGTGGTTCACATGTTACTCGACATCTGAAAATTCATACTGGTGAAAAACCCTTTGAATGTAAAGAATGTGGAAAAGCCTTCAGTTGTAGCTCATATCTTTCTCAACATCAAAGAATCCATACTGGTAAGAAACCCTATGAATGTAAAGAATGTGGGAAGGCCTTTAGTTATTGCTCAAATCTTATTGACCATCAACGAATTCACACTGGTGAAAAACCCTATGAATGTAAAGTATGTGGGAAGGCCTTTACAAAGAGTTCTCAACTTTTTCAACACGTGCGAATTCACACAGGTGAAAAACCATATGAATGTAAGGAATGTGGCAAAGCCTTTACTCAAAGTTCAAAGCTTGTTCAGCATCAGAGAATTCATACTGGTGAGAAACCTTATGAGTGCAAAGAATGTGGCAAAGCCTTTAGTAGTGGCTCAGCACTTACTAATCATCAGAGAATTCACACTGGTGAAAAGCCCTATGATTGTAAGGAATGTGGGAAAGCTTTTACTCAGAGCTCACAACTTCGTCAACATCAGAGAATTCATGCTGGTGAGAAACCCTTTGAATGTCTTGAATGTGGGAAGGCCTTTACTCAGAACTCACAACTTTTTCAACATCAGAGAATTCATACAGATGAAAAACCGTATGAATGTAGTGAATGTGGAAAGGCCTTTAATAAATGTTCAAACCTCACTCGACATCTGAGAATTCATACTGGGGAGAAGCCCTATAACTGTAAGGAATGTGGGAAGGCATTTAGTAGTGGCTCAGATCTTATTCGTCATCAGGGAATTCATAATAATGAATAATAAAAATTAAAGCTCTTGTCACCTTCCTAATCTTTTAAATAAAATTTCATGTTTAATAGTGAAAAAAGTCACTACTTTTTATTTTATATTTAAGTTTTGAATCCAAATGTACTTTACTTTGAATTATAAATTCAGAATCTAAACTGATATTCCCTCTCCCCTCAATCTTGTGCCAATGCCAGTTGTTAGGTAATTCTGTCCTTCTCCATTGTTTGATTCTACTTTCTTGGTGATACCTTATATTCTTATGTATAATTGCTTGTGTTTTCAGAGCTATCTTTTCTCATCTATGTATTTGGGCTTATGCCAGTGTCACACTGACTTGTGTGACTTTTAAAAGTCAAAATTCATTGTAATCACACTTATAGATGACTCCTTTCAGTTTGGTACAGCAAATCCATAAATAAGTGCTTTTATCATGCCAAAAAAAATCATGATTGCCATTTCAGTAAACATAGATTTTTATTATTTTTAATGACATATTTAATGACTTTTTAAAATTACTATTCATGTTATAGTTGCTTCCTAATTTTTGCAGTGATAAAAGCTGTCCTCGTTAATATGACCCCAAATTTACCTTTGGATGCATGTTTTTTGTTCTAAAATATTTGGGTTTTTTTTTTTTTTTTTTTGAGACAGACTCTTGCTTTGTTGCCCAGGCTAGAGTGAGTGCCGTTGCGTCAGCCTAGCTCACAGCAACCTCAAACTCCTGGGCTTAAGTGATCCTACTGCCTCAGCCTCCCGAGTAGCTGGGACTACAGGCATGCGCCACCATGCCCGGCTAATTTTTTTCTATATATATTTTAGTTGGCCATATAATTTCTTTCTATTTTTAGTAGAGACGGGGTCTCACTCTTGCTCAGGCTGGTCTTGAACTCCTCACCTTGAGCAATCCACCCGCCTCGGCCTCCCAGAGTGCTAGGATTACAGGCGTGAGCCACTGCACCCGGCCATAAAATATTTATTTTTAATTGCTGAAATTATCTACATTTTCTCCTTGTAAACTGTTTTGTTCCTTTTCATTAATCCTAATCCCAATGCTTGAAGGGTAATCACTGTTATGAAAGTGTTACTTATCCATCCAGATATTTTAAAAAATATTTTATTGGTTATTGGTGTTTCACTTCTTATGTATACCTATGTATAATTATGCTGTATGTATTGGTTTGCTGTGAGAAGTTAATGAGTTAATAAATCTAAAGTACTTAGAAATATTCTTACATAATGTGTTTAGTGAAAGTTTTCCACTACTGTCATTAATATACTCATTATCATAGGTACCTTCATTAGCATTTGTGGAAAGGATTTTAACCATGTTATTTTTCTTTGTCAAATACATGATTCATAATGGATAAATAGAAATACTTGTAATGAGTATAGGAAAGCCTTTCCTCATCATTGATTATTATTCAGCATAGAATTTAAAAAGGAAAAAAAATGTTTGGGTAGTCTTTGTTCAGACTTCATCTTGTATGTGCACAAAGAACTTCAGTCTAAAACTCTGTGGAGGCCGGGCGTGGTGGCTCATGCCTGTAATCCTAGCACTCTGGGAGGCCGAGGTGGGCGGATCGTTTGAGCTCAGGAGTTCGAGACCAGCCTGAGCAAGAGCGAGACCCCATCTCTACTAAAAATAGAAAGAAATTATATGGACAGCTAAAAAAATATATATATATAGAAAAAATTAGCTGGGCATGGTGGTGCATGCCTGTAGTCCCAGCTACTCGGGAGGCTGAGACAGGAAGATCGCTTGAGGCCAGGAGTTTGAGGTTGCTGTGAGCTAGGCTGACGCCACGGCACTCACTCTAGCCTGGGCAACAGAGTGAGACTCTGTCTCAAAAAAAAAAAATAAAAATAAAAAAAAATAAAACTCTGTGGATATAATGATTTGTGGTTGAAAGTACAGCTGTCAAAAAAGGAGGAGTTAATATTTTTCCTAATAATTTGTTGCCCCCAAAAGCAGAAAGCATACAAGTCACATTCTTTGACTAGAAGAAATAGTAACAATAGGATAGCAATCAAATATCTGAATATTAATTCAGTGTCCCCTCTTAATTAACACAGGTTAAGGAAATAAATCTCTAATATACACATTATTTAAATGTGAATGAAAATGAGAACACAACTGAAAAACCTGTGAGTGGCAGTAAAAGTTGTATTGAAAGTTTATAACCCAATATTCCAATATGCATGCATATGTTGAAATACTAGAAAGAATATAAATAAAATCAATATTGAACCCAAGGAGCTAAAACAAGACAAAATGAATTGTGGTAAGAGTATGGTATTATTAAAAAGGGAGAAAAAATGAAAGAAAAAAAACTGGATCTAAAATAGAAAATTTGATTATATGATGGAAGGAAAAAAAGGAAACAAGTGATTCTTGAGGTGAAATAGGAATGACAAATGAACAGCATTGTAAATGAGAAATTGAAATGACTATATATTTAAACTTAAAAGAACTATCTTTTCTGAGTGATGAAAATATTGTGGAATTAGTGCTGTAGATTTCACAACTTCGTGACTATACTGAAAACCACTGAACCGTGTAATACTTTAAAGGGGTGACTATTATGGTATGTGAGTTTTATCTCAATTTAAAAACTTAAAAGTTGGTATTATACACATTTTAATAATATATCTGAAAGTCTCGATAAGCCTGATTATAAAGAAATTGAATTGACATCAGAATTAACTGGAGGTGTATAATCTTAATAGACTTTTCTCCAAAAGGAACTTGAAAAAATTACAGCAAAAAATTTTTCAAAAAATATTTTGTGTCAAATTGCTACACTAGAAAAGATACCAAAGTAGGTGAAATTTATGAATTCTTTCAGGACATAGGCTGAGATAGCAAATTATCTATTTTTATGAATTTGTCATAATCCTGATGTTAAAACCTGCTAGGAGAACCCAAAAAGATATGTCCAGAATCAGTTATGAAAATATGCTGTTATAATTTAGCAAATTAAAACTAGTAATCCATTGAAAGAAAATAAAATAAATATTTGTCACAATCTGAATTTAGGAACAAAGAGATTCTGATAAATTCTTATCTAAAAGGCCATAACTTTAAAAAAAAATTGTAATTCCCCATATAATTGTAAGAAAGCCACTGTAAAGGACAAGGCTGGATTTATCTAGATTTTGAAGTCTATCTAAAGAAGGTCTTTCAATCTGTGAATTTGGTTAGGATTATTTGAAGATCTTAGTTTTACAGTTTAGGATGAGTGAAAACGTCAAGCAAGGACTTTTGATATATGAGATTTGGGATGTAAACTGTAGATGATAATTCTATTGAAAAGTTGATGGGTCTTTTCAAAATTTATTGTAATGCACAATAAAACTATTTTTAGGTTTTATCTTCCTATGCAAAAGTCGCCTGGAATAATGATGTGATGCTAAAGATAATAGAATAATAATATAATGTTAATATAGGCAGTAAGTTTTGTCCAGGTGTAGATGGTCTTAGTTCTCAGTGTCCAAGGATAGATGGTTTGGATTCTCAGTATCATCACTGGGAATAACTTAACTTTTCTTTAAAAGAATAGCTGAACAAAGTCAAAAGTGACATTGTAAACAATATGCAATATGTTGTCATCACTGTATAAATATTGAACATAGAGCCTTTTAAAATAATTAAGCTGGTTTTTCTCAAGATGGGTGACTAGAGAGACACTGGTTGCTAGTTCTTCTGAGAAAGAAGAATCAAAAGTTTTTCTTTGATTCTTCAAAGACACAAGGGCTGAGATTCCCTGGGAAGGGTAGCTGTGGAAACACTGCCACTCCTTGAAGTAACAGGCATGGGCCCCACCATTTGTGCTAGCCTGGGCACGGTAGGAATGCCATCAGTGGGAGTATGGCCACCCTAATGCTATGGAATGACCCTTCCCCAGTGCACCTGTGCCAACCTCCCCGTCACCCTGCCAGGGAATCTGAGCCCTTGTGTTTCCATATCACTGGATCCCCAGCAAACATTCCCCAGCACCCACGAAGACTGCAGCTGCCAGAGGGGGCCAGCAGGTCCCACAAGAACTTCAGGATTCCCAAAGTTCTAACACTCAGGACAGGCTGCCCCTAGGGGAGATGAGAGTGCAGGACCCTGGGGTGCCGCTTGCGACAAAGAAGACCAGAACATGTGCTCTCCTTCATGTGAGCGTTCCCCACTAGTGAGCTGAGGGTGTCTGCTCTTCCGTCAGCAGAGAAGCAGGCACAATGCTGCGCTCTGAAGGGGAGAACAGATCTGCCCCAGCAACCAGGTGGCACTGGTGTCTAAGAACAAATGTGGAGTTAGGCCTTTCAGAAGGGTTCCCTTCTCTACACTTTTTGCTTCCTGGGTAGGCACGCCGGATTCTCAGGCAGATCTGGCTGTCCATGCCTTGTGCCTGCGAGGGAACCCTCGGTCCCAATGCGCCTTCAGATGGCTGCATGATTCTCACTGGATGAGATGTAGCCCAAGGTGGGGCGAGCCTGGGCCTTGGAATAAATGTGGTGTTTCCTTTCATCTGCACTTTGCTCTTCCTTAATAGGGGTTGAGGGGGGTATGTGCTCTACTTACTTACTGTGTTCCTGGGGGCAAGGTTGTGCGGCCCCGGTAGCAGCGCAGAACCCTTTGGCCGCTCGCTGCCGCTTCCGCTTCCCCGGGGAAGAAGGGACTAGGGATTGGGTGGGTGCAGGTGGGGGAGCTGTAGTGGTCCCAGTGGTTGAAGGTAGGGCTGTTTCCACTTCTCGGAGAGCTCTTTTGCCTTTCAGGAAAGATTCCCCGATCTTGCCAGGGACTCCAGCCCAGGGCCTGTGTAGTCCCAGGTATGCTTGGCTTCTCCTTGACACTCTTGAGGCCTTCGGTGCCCCTTGGAAGCAGATCTGTGGTCACTGTCAGTCTGGGAATAGCCCAGACCTGCGTCTGAAACACATGCTTCTCTTCACCTGACCTTCCGGATCCCGTTTCCCCCAGTGGCCTAGCTGCGGTCACCTTTACGGCCCCTTGGACTTGCCTAGGTCAGTGTTTCCACCTTTGTTGAGCAGCGGTGGGGACAAGAAAGGGCCCCTGGCCTTGGAGAACAGGGTGGTACCTGGTAGGCCCAGGTCCCAAAGAGGCAGGGGACACAAGGATCAGCGAATTGTCAGCTATCCCCTGCCCTTGGGGACTCTGGTAACCGCAGGTGCCCCAACGACCCCAGGCCCCCTCGCTACATTTCACCCCAACCACCATGTGAGCCCATACCTGCCCACACCATCCAATCCGAAATCCGACGCAAAAGGGACTGCCACTGTGCTCACCTCAGCCTGAAGCTGGGCCTCCACCGGGAACCAACCCAGAGCTCGGCTCCAAGGTGTCCTGAGAGCAGGACGGTTAGGGTCTGGCCGTCGGTCCCGGCTGCAGCCATCTTGCGCCTCCCAGATACCCTCTACCCGCATCTCATGCTCCATCCGCAGCACACACACACCCTCACCGCATAGTCCTCACCGCTCTCGGGCGGCGCGAGGCGGTATGGCAGCCAAAGCCTCACTTCCAGGTATTACCCGCAGGCCTTGCAACTGCGCATGCGTGTGTCTCGGCCCGGCACCTGCCGTCACAGTGACCGCTGCGGTTGCCTAGCGACCCTGTCCCTGAGACGTTGGGGAGCTGGAGACTTCTGTGGCCACGCCTCGGTGCTCGCTCTGGCCGGCCCTTTTGAGCGGTTCAGGGCCATGGGCCCGGGAGCCCAGGAGCGGTGGAGGGTCGAGCGGGCCAGAGAAACATCGTCGGGAGGGGCCGGGAATCAATGCAGGATCCATCGCTGCCTCCCGCCCGCCTCTCCTTGGTGGTGTGTAGGTGAGTCCCCTCAACGTTGGCTCCCCCTGCCCTGGAGGGCTGGACGGCCTGTGTGCCCCTGGGCTGGTCTGTTCCCAAGGGGCCTTCTTGGCAGGTGGCAGAACACCGCAGCCTCGGGAGCCGCCTGTGTGCACGTGTGTGCCCGTGTGTTTGTGTGTGAGTGATTCTGTGGGGGTGTTTTGGAGGGGTGTGTGGGTGTTCGTCTGTTGTTTGTGGGTGGCGTGTGGGGGGAGGAATATGTCTTGGGCGCTACGTGGCAGTGGGGGAGAGGGGCTCATTTCAAGTTGGCTTTCCCACTGCTGAGCCTGTTTCCCTGTTTCCACTTGGGCTGTGTGGCCTAGGGAAATCTCTTCTGGTGGTTCCTGCCTGAAAGCCTGGGTGAGTTGGGGAGGCTGACTGGGACCTGCAGGCATAGGAGTAACCTCCCCACCGGGAGGGGCTGCTTTTGTCAACCTAAGAAGACTACATCACAGTTGAGGACAGAAGCCTGAAGGGACCCATTCTCTCGGGCTGCCTTGCATCTCTGCTCCCTGCGTTCTGGCACAGCACTCCTGGACTGCCCCTGCTGTGGCTCAAACAGGCCCAGGTGTGGCTCAGGCTGCTGCTCCAGAGGGTGCAAGTGCTGATCCTTGGTGGTGGCCTTCTGGTGCTAATTCTGTAGATGTGCAGAGTGCAAGAGCTATGGAACTGTAGCTTCCTCTCTGCCTAGATTTCAAAGGATGTCTTGGACAGTTTCAGGGCCACTAAAGAGAGTCTCCACTGGGGCAACACTAAGTCGAGCCGTGAGATTTGGGCCACTTTTGAGGCCCCAGAGATACCAGACTGCATCACCAGCCTGAAAAAGCAGTAGGCATGTGACTTCCATGTGGGAGAGCTCAAGACTGGCTGGCACCCAGCAAATCCATGGTGAGGGTTCTGCCCAGGGTAGGGGGCCCAACCTCCACCCTGGTGTTTGTGTCTGAAAGGCAGGACATGGAGTGAAAGAAAATTATTCTCAAGTGTAGATTTCATGTTGTTTTCCCAGTTGGGTTTTGGATTTAGTTGAGACCAGTTACCCCTTTCTTCTTTCTTATTAAATATTTCTCGCTTTCAGAATGGAAATGTGTATCCTATGCCTGTCTTACCAGTGTATTTTGGAAGTACATAATTGTTTCATTTCACAGGCTCACAGTTGATGGGAAGTTAGCCTCAGGATGAATTGTGCTTTGAAATTCACCCATATCTGATTTGGATGAAACTCTGGCATTTAGATTTTTGAGTTGATGCTGGGATGAATTAAGACTTTTGGGACTATTGGGATAGAATGAATGTATTTTGCATGTAAGAAAAACATGAATTTGGGGGCACCGGGGGCAGAATGCTATGGCTTGAAAGATCCTCCAAAATTCATAGGTTAAAACCTAATCCCAAATGTGACAGTATGGGGGGGGGCTTTCAGAATTAATTAAGTTATGAAGGATGGGATTAGGACACTTATAAGAGAGCTTGAGGTTGAAGGGAACTCTCTTCTGCTTTCGTGTCCCTTCTGCCTTCTGCCATATGAGGATGCACCAAGGTGGCTCTCACCAGATGCCAGCATCTTGATCTTGCACTTCCCAGCCTCCAGAACTGTGAGAAAATAAATTTCTATTCCTTTTAAATTAGCTAGTCTCAGGTATTCTGGTACAGCAACACAAGACAGACTAACTCAATGTGAACAGGGCCTTTTAAACATGAATCAAAACTCAGAAGCCTTAAAATAAAATATTGGTAAATTAGATAACATAAAAATCAAATTTTTCATGGCAAAAGAGGACTATAAACAAATTCAAAAGACAAGCAGATCAAACTATCCCTTTTCACTGATAATATAATGTTGTACCTAGAAAATCCCAAAGGCTCCACCAAAAGACTCTGAGAGTTGATAAATTCACCGAAGTCTCAGGTTACAAAATCAATGTACACAAATCAGTAGCTTTTCTATATACTAATAACAGTCAAGCCGAGAGTCAAATCAAAGACTCAATACTATTTACAATAGCTACAAAGAAAATAAAATACATAGGAATATATTTAATCAAGGAGGTGAAAGATCTCTACAAGGAGAACTACAAAACACTGAGAAAAGAAATCATGGATGATACAAATGGAAAAACATATCATGCTCATAGATCAGTAGAATAGACATTGTTAAAATGTCCATACTGCCCAGAGTGATTTACAAATTCATTGCAATCTCCATCAAAATAGCAACATCATATCTCACAGATCTAGAAAAAATAATTCTACATTTTGTTTGGAACCAAAAAAGAGCCTGAATAGTCAAAGCAATCTTCGGCAAAAAGAACAAATCTGGAGGCATCACATTACCAGACTACAAATTATATTACAAGGCCATAGTAACCAAAACAGCATGGTTTTGGTACAAAAACGGAGACATAGACCAATGAAACAGAACAGAGAACCGAAACATAGAACCATCTACCTACAACCAACTGATCTTTGACAAAGCAGACAACAACATACACTGAGGAAAGGAAGCCCCGTTCAATAAATGGTGCTGGGAAAAGTGGATAGCCATATGCGGAAGAATGAAACAAGATGCAATCTCTCGCCATATACAAAAATCAATTCACGATGGATAAAATACTTCAATGTAAGGTATGAAACCATAAAAATTCTAGAAGAACATGTAGGAAAAACTCTTCTAGACATTGGCCTAGGCAAAGAATTTATGACTAAGATCATAAAGGCAATTATAGCAACAACAAAAATAAATAAATGGGACTTGATTAAATTAAAAACCTTCTGCACAGCTAAGGAAATAACAGAGTAAATAGAGAACCTACAGAATGGGAGAAAACACTTGCAAACTATACATCTGATAAAAGGCTAATATCCAGAATCTACAAAGAGCTCAAACAAATTAGCAAGGAAAAAACCCAAACAACTCCATTAAGAAGTGGGCAAAAGACATAAACAGAAGATTTTCAAAAGAAGATAGGCAAATGGCCGATGAACATATGAAGAAATGCTCAACATTACTAACCATCAGGGAAATGCAAACTAAAACCTCAATGAGATATCACCATACCCCTGTCAGAATGGCTATCAAAAAGCCAAAAAACAATAGATGGTGGCATGGATGCAGAGAGAAAGAACACTTATACACTGTTGATGGGACTGCAAATTGGAATAACCTCCATGAAAAGCAGTAAGGAGATTCCTCAAAGACATAAGAACAAACTTACCATTCGACTCAGCAATCCCACTAATGGATATCTAACCAAACGAAAAGAAATCATTTTATCAAAAAGGCGCCTACACTCGAATGTTTATTGCAGTGCAATTCACAATTACAAAGATGTGGAATCAACCTAAGTGCCCATCAATTCATGAGTGGATTAACAAAATGTGGCATATATATATACGATGGAATACTAATGAGCTATAAAAGGAATCAATTCATGTCTTTTGCAGCACTTTGGATGAAACTGGGGACCATTATCCAAAGTAAAGTATCCCAGGAATGGAAAAACAAATACCACATGTACTCTGTAATAATTTAGAACTAATCGATGAGCACACATGTGCACAGAGAGAAGTAAAAGCCATTGGAAATCAAGAAGTGGGAAGAGAAGGGAAGAGGTAAAAACATACCTAACAAGTACAATGAACACTGTTCGGATGATGGGCACACTACTCGCCTTTACTTAAGCATTATAAAAGCTGTTCATGTAACAAAAACATTTGCACCTCCTTAATATTTTGAAATAATAAAAAAAGACAAATATCAAACTGGAATATTTTCAAATCCCATCAAGTGACAATTTCCCCACTCCATAAGAAAAAGTCCATATTCCAATTGAAAATTGAACAAGAGATATAAAGACAGTTCACAGAAAAGAAGCTCCAACTTATTCGTAATATGAAAAAAAAATTAAAAAACTGTACTGGGAAGGCCGGACACAGTGGCTCACGCCTGTAATCCTAGCACTCTGGGAGGCCGAGGCAGGAGGATCACTCAAGGTCAGAAGTTTGAGACCAGCCTGAGCAAGAGTGAGACCCTATCTCTACTGAATATATAGAAAGAAATTAGCCAGACAACTAAAAATATATAGAAAAAATTAGCCAGGAATGGTGGCACATGCCTGTAGTCCCAGCTACTTGGGAGGCTGAGGCAGAAGGACTGCTTGAGCCCAGGAGTTTGAGGTTGATGTGAGCTAGGCTGATGCCATGGCACTCTAGCCTGGGCGACAGAGCGAGACTCTGTCTCAAAAAAAAAAAAAAAAAAAAACTATACTGGGAAATAATTTTCCACCTATCAAATTGATGAAGATTCAATAGTTTGATGGCTTGACCTAATAAATGAGAAAGTTATACCCCAAAAGCTCAGAATACATATACTTTTTAAATATATATATGTAACAGTTATGAAAATTGATCACATATGAGGCTAAAAAAGAAGCCTCATTTGGTTCCAAAGAATCGATATAAACATCTGATTATAATCCAATAGCATTAGAAAGAAATAACAAAAAGCCAAAACTTTTGAATTAACAAAGAACACCTAAATTATTAATATAAAATATGTGGACAGGAATAACAATGAAAACACTAAATGCCAAAATTCTAAGATATAAGTTATGTAGTACTTAGAGGGAAATTTATAGCTTTAAGTACCGTCATCAGGAAAAATAAAAACCAAATTCTCAATTCAAAAATGTAGAATAAGAGGGACAGAGCACACTAAAAGAAACAAAAGAGAATTAAAAGTATAAATATAAAAGGCAGAAATCAGAGAATTAGGGAAAAAAAAGATAAACCCAAGAGATAAGGTTTTCAAAAGATCAATGATCAATAAGTTATATAAACCACTGTCAAGGCTGATATAAAAAATGAGCAAAGATGAAAAGAAGAAATGAGCAAGAAACTTTGAGGTTAGAATAATAATGAAAGAATATTATGAATGACTATTTGCAAACAAATTTGGTAACCTAGCAAAACAAATACATTTGAATACAATGAAATGGTATATAGAGATATCCCCTCAATAGGAAAAACAAAGCCTCAAATCCACATGGATTTACAAGTCAATTTTAACTAAACTTTTATGAATAGATTTGATGACTATTTGATAAGGGATAAACAGGGTAAGAAAAAACACTTCATAGAAAGAGAGTACAAATCACTGAGAAGTATATGGAGATATGCTCCAACTTACCTGTCGTCGATAGTAATCCAAACAAAAACATCCAAGAATGATAATAGTAAGTGTTTTCAAGGATATAGAAAGAGGTCCTGCTGATGAGAATGTAAACAGTTTCAGCCTTTTTTATAAAGTAATCTGGCTGTTCCTAGTAAAATTAACTGTTCAAAAAACTTTTTATCCCACTAGCCAATTCCTGGGTAAATATTCTAACCTATCTAGTTCAAGTCTACAAGGGGATATATAGTAGGATATTCTTTGTGGCAGTAGTTATATCCATCATTACAGGAATGGTTAAGTAAAATGTAATAAATATATACTATGAGTTACTATGAAAATGTCAGAAGTGGTGAACAGCAATATAACTGTGCACAGAGGAACATGATAAATCTAAAAATATGATATAGAAAAAATGAATTTATAGCATTGTATCATTCATGTAAATTTCCAACACTCAATATATGACCTATCTGATAAGAGATACAAATACATTTAAGAATGCATACCAAACATATCTGTGTGCATGCCTATGGGAAGAACAGGAATTGGGAATGATGGGAAAAAAACAAACCAAGAAATGAGTGTTGCACTAAATTATTTTGATAATGTGCTACAAATTATAGTCCAAAAAACATCAATGCAAAAAAAAACCCAACAAAACAAATAAACAAAACACCAAGAACCATACTTTACTTTTTCTTCTGGCATCTGTTATTAGGTTGGTGCAAAAGTAATTGTGGTTTCAGACTGTGAATTTTAAATCATAACTAGGCTCAAACACATCTTTATTAATCAAAATAGGAACGATTACAAAAACACATTTTTGCCAATGAGAAATAAGTTTTTTTATTCCTATAGTGTAAAAATCTGTGCTTTAGGATTCAACGAACTCTTGGAAAGCATTTTCTGCATCCTGCTGGTTGTGGAAGTGTTTTCCCTGCAAAAAGTTGTGGAGAGGCTTGAAAAAGTGGCAGTTGGTTGGTGAGAGGTCATGTGAATATGGCAGATAAGGCAAAACTTTGCAACCCAATTCATTCAACTTTTGAAGCATTGGTTGTGCGAGCTGTGGTTAGGCATTGTCATAGAGAAGAATTGGGCCCTTTCTGTTGACCAATGCCGGCTGCAGGTGTTGCAGTTTTCAGTGTATCTCATCGATTTGCTGAGCATACTTCTCAGATGTAATGGTTTCACCAGGATTCAGAAAGCTGCAGTGGATCAGAGTGGCAGCAGACCACCAAACAGTGACCATGACCTTTTTTTGGTGCAAGTTTGGCTTTGGGAAGTGCTTTGGAGCTCCTTCTCGGTCCAACCACTGAGCTGGTCATTGCTGGTTGTCATATAAAATCTACTTTTCTTACGTGTCACTATTTGATCAAGAAATGGCTCGTTGTTGCATACAATATGAGAAGATGACACTGCAAAATGACAATTTTTTGATTCCTGGTCCACTCATGAGGCACCCACTTATCGAGCTTTTTCACCTTTCCAATTTTCTTCAAATGCCAAACAACCAGAGAATGGTTGACATTGAGTTCTTCGGCAACTTCTCATGTAGTTGTAAGAAAATCAGCTTCGAAGATTGCTCTCAATTGGTCATTGTCAACTTCTGATGGCCACTGAGCTCCTCATCTTCAAGGCTTTTGTCTCCTTTGCAAAACTTCTTGAACCACCACTGCACTGTACATTTGTTAGCAGTTCCTGGGCCAAATGCTTTGTTGATGTTGTGAGTTGTCTCTGCTGCTTTACGACCCATTTTGAACTTGAATAAGAAAATCGCTCGAATTTGCTTTTTGTCTAACATCATTTCCATAGTCTAAAATAAATATAAAATAAACAGCAAGTAGTTAAGTCATTAGTACAAAAACATAAAGTGAGAAATGCATATTAAAATGATGTATAACATAACCACATTTAAGAATGTATTCCAATACCAAAGGCAAATTTCAACAATGCTAAAACCACAATGACTTTTGCACCAACCTTAATAATTCAAGGCAGAATCCTAACAGCTTCAAATATCCAAACAGAGGGAACTCTAAGAGACTTGAACTGCAGTTCCCACCACAGGATTAGAAAGATCAGAAAGGGCTGGGGCCACTGCTGTTCGGGATTCAGCCCATATACTGGGAGGCATTCAGTCTCCCATGAGCAGCTGGCTCTCAGACATGGAATTCAACTTCCTGTGCTTGATTTCATCATTAATAATAACTCCTGCATTAATTGTTTACAGATATTACATTCTTCCAAGTAATCCTCACAAAAACTTGAAAGGCTGGGACTACTATTCCAGTTTTACAGATGACTAACCTGAGCCTGAAAGAAGTACAATCACTTCTTCAACTACTCCCAACTTAAAGGGTTGACATGTAGGTCTAACTCGAAAGTCCATACTTGCCCCAGTAATCAAAACAGCAGATACTTTCACTACTCTTTCTGGGAGAATATATGAGGAATTACTGTGCAAATGCCTTTAAGAAAGCTGACCAGGAAGGTGGCTCATCCTGTTGTCACTGAACTACCCTCAACTCATGGCTTCAGGGAATCTACTTTTCTCCACCATTCAATCTATTATCTCCCTATCTGAGCTTTGTGAATAAAGTAGAAAATCTTAGTAGGTTATAGCAAATTCTTATGCTAAGAAGAAACTATTAATGGAAGTCAATGTGAAACTATGTTCTAAAAAGGAAGCATTTTTTTTTCCATCTGTCAATCATAATAGAAGCAATTTTGCACAAAACTCGTGCAATCGTACTGTCAAAATATATTAATAGTAACTACTCAAAGGGACCAGGACTCTGTGGAAAATATAAAACACACAACATTTTGCATTGTATTCTCAGAAAAAGCTGTCTGAAATACTTTTAAAAAGAAGGAAAACCTTTTGTAAGATGAAGAGAACAAATGTAATGCATCTGAAAAAACTTAAGTCACATTTCTTTTGGACTGATTTACACTAATTGAGGCAATTTTAAATTATAAATTTTCAAATGGTCATATTTTTACTTGTTATTGAAACAATGTTTCACAAATCCTGAAACAACTTCAAGATTTATAAGAGGTAATTAATGTATACTTCTGATTAAAGTGAACTCCACTGTGAAGTTGGGCGATCTTTTTCTTCTTGGGTAACAGGGACTATAGAAAACAGAAAATATAGTACATAAAGAAAATAGAACCTCACTTTAGATGTATTCCTAGAGGTCTGGCTAGCAAAACATTTTAATGAGAAAAATTATTTCCTTCCTTAAAGTGGGAACTCCTATTTCTGATTTTATATCTCCTTGTGAATATATGTGCTTGTTTATTTCCTACATAAATTCTTTGGAAGCTAGCTAACTTCATGACTGTGGGCAGGAAACACTGAGGATGGGTCTGGATAGCCTATTATTGCCAGAAACGCTGCTTGGGAAGATGTTACCACAGTGCTGAAAGGAGTAAGAAGTTTGCCTAAAGTGACCCACAGTGGCTAAGTTCTGACAACTTAGCATCAAAATTGTATGTATTATAATGAATTGAAATTTTTTAAGATTGTAAAAGGCCATAAATTCATAAGACTCAAAATAAAAATGTTAAAATGTAATATGCAAAATACATGGCCATAATAAAATATGGGAATGAGTTTTGTACGTGTAAAGTGTAAATAGGTATATACCCATATGGATTTCCTTTCCATAAGATATGTAAAGCATACAAATATGTCTATATGTATGTGTATATGTGCAGTATGACTGAATAGAGAGGGAGAGATACCTCTTATGTCTCTCAGGTCTTTACTCAAAAGTCAAGTTCAAAAGAGGCCTTCCCTGGAGCACCCCCCATCCCTTCCTTCATCTTTTTCTCCTTAGAATTTACTCTGTTACATATTATATATTTTACTTACATACATTTTTATTGTCTTTCTCATTAGAAATTAGATCTATGAAGTCAGGATATTTTTTCTGTTTGGTTCACTACTGTATCTCCATTGCCTAAATTAGAACAAAGCTTGGCACACAGTAGACACTTAATACAAAATTTTAAATGAAATCTACATCTTCTTCAGATGCACACATGCACACACACACACACACATAAATACAAATCTCTAGATGGTCCTAATAACAATCAGATACTAATAAAGCATAAATTTTCAATACTACTAAAAGATCAGGTTAATATATCACAACACAATGGGTTGTATACTTGCAGATAAACAAAATCTAGTACCTCACTGTGAGGAGAAACATCAGATTTCAAAATACAAACACCTATGCTAAAGACACGGGTATAAAAGATTTTATCAACATCACAAGTGAAGTATAACTGTAAAAACAGAGGATCAACAAGTGGCTTGGGTTTATGTCACCTTGAGGGAAGAAATTAGGTACCAAACTTAGGTCAAAAATTAATTAGTGGGCCAGGTGCACTGGCTCATGCCTGTAATCCTAGCACTCTGGAAGGCCAAGGTGGGAGGATAATTTGAGCTCAGGAGTTCAAGACCAGCCTGAGCAAAAGTGAGGCCCCATCTCTACTAAAAATAGAAAGAAATTAGCTGGACAACTAGAATATATAGAAAAAATTAGCTGGGCATGATGGCACATGCCTGTAGTCCCAGCTACTTGGGAGGCTGAGGCAGAAGGATTGCTTGAGCCCAGGAGTTTGATGTTGCTATGAGCTAGGCTGACACCATGGCACTCTAGCCCAGGGAACAGAGTGAGACTATGTCTCAAAAAAACAAAAATTAATTAATTAGTGAATAACTCAGATTCTTTACTGGTCTGAGTCATTATTGTTCTTCCTTTAAGTCTGCTAAGATTACTGTAACCTTGTGAAACCTTCCAAATAATTTATTACTCAATACTTAGAAATTATTAAAATAAGTATGTCTGTACCTCCAGGAAATATTTTTTAAAAAGACATGATGATGGTTAAGCTTATGATATTAATATTTTTTAGATTAGATGTAATATAAGTTTGGTAATGTTTTATAATCATATTTGTTTCTATTTGAGGCTTAAGTATTAAGTCATACTAAATCTGTAGTCTAAGTTATTTAAAGGGAATTTGTCTTAATATTTAAAAAATAATTTTCATATTTTTACTAGATACACTTATAAATTGACTATTAAGCTATCAAAGTAGTAGTCATTGTTTCACTCCCTGCACATACATAAATCCTTCATTCTTCCTAATTAATTTGTTCTGATATGTTTTTATAGATGCTATTCAGACAGTGCCCAAGATTCTAACTGGTTCTAACTGTCCAAGATGGCCATGTTTCCACATCACCAAAGTTCACCTCCCTACATCCATTCAGATAAAATATGAATATATCGCCCCACATCTTCATTTTCCTCATTACTCTAAAGAATGGTAACGATTTATTCTCTAAAAATTTTAGGCAGCAACTGCTTTACTTTTACCCTTAGTCAAAAATGTCTCATTCTTTCTGTATGCCAGCAATGTCTTTGTCTGGTATCTCTAGTTCCAAACAAGTTATCCATAAACTTCTTAAACCAAGTTTACAGCCCACGCACAAAAGAAGATCTTATTTACAAGTCTATCTTATTATATTCTTCCACACAATGTTTAAATCCATACTGAAAGAAGAATATCAAATAATTCCTTCAAGATAAAGAGCCATTCATTAAACTGATGAATCTGTTATTCTCTTAGCTTTTTATTCATTCTCTCTTCAAAGGCCTATGGTGAGTCACCTGCCACAAATGATTTTAACTCCTTAAGGGAAAGCCTGTTAAAGAACTTAACTAGGTGAATTTGTGAATATTCATCCTTATTGTGGAACAGACTAATAAATACTAAATTAATTTTATCACCAAATAAAATGTAACAATTATCTCAGCTTTATGAAGCCTCTATATTCAACTTTCATATACTTGTCATATCATAGGATTTTTCTTTGGAATAAATAATTATGCCACTTAAAAGAGTAAGGCTTTCTCACATGTATAGCAAACACAGGGTGTGTAAATCAGTACTCTGATTCCATAAGGCAAAAATCTAACACAAAGTAACTTAAGCAACAAAAAATGAAATTTATTGGATCACAAAAATAAAAAAGTAAAGGATGGGGTAGACATCAGGCATGATTGGATCCAGGAGATCAAACAATGTAATCAGATTTCTGTCTCTCATCTCCATTTTCCTCTGTGTTATATTTCTCTTTGGGAAGGCTTTCCTCATGGGGTGTCACAAAGGCTACTGGTTAGTTTTTAATCTTACTAAATCCTTGAAACTTACAATTAAGAAAAAAAAAAGATCTTTTCTCTTACTACCCACAATAATACCATCAAAGGGCTCTCAATTGGTCCAGACAGACAGGGCCATTTGCCAATCCTTTCTTAATCACTAGATTGGGGAAAATAATTGGCCAGTCTGTAACCAATCCATTGCTGTCCCTCATTAACAGTTTTATCAGAATCATATGCATTGAGGGTGGGGTAAGTCAAATAGAACAGATCATAAAGTAACAGATGTCCACTACTCAGGATATTTCAAATAATGATGCTCATAAACTAAAGGCTTTTCCATATTACATTCATAGAATTACTAACCAAAAATAACTTACTGAGATTCAATAAGGTCTCAGTGACTAAATGTTTTCTTTTCTATACTTGTTGTAATCAGAGGGTTTCTCTATTATGAATTCTCTGATGTCGTCTAAGGGCTGAGGCACAGCTAAAATTATTCCCACATTCATTACATTTATAAGGTTTTTCTCCAGCATGAATTCTCTGGTGTAGCCTAAGGGACAAGATCTGATGGAAAGCCTTCCCACATTCATTACATTCATAGGGTTTCTCTCCAGTATGGATTCTCTGATGTTGATTCAGGTATGAGCCACAACTGAAGGCTTTCCCACATTTGTTACATTCAAAGGGTTTCTCTCCTGCATGACTTCTCTTATGGTGAATTAGAACTAAAGCATCACCAAAGGCTTTCCCACATTTACTGCATTCAAATGGTCTCTCTCCAGTATGAATTCTATGGTGTCGATTAAGTTGTGAGTCAGTCCTAAAAAACTTTCCACATTTGATGCACTCATAGGGCTTTTCTCCGGTATGGATTCTCTGATGTTGATTTAGGTGTGAGCGATAGCCAAAGGTCTTCCCACATTCGCTACATTTGAAGGGTTTCTCTCCTGTGTGAATTCTTTGATGGAGAGTAAGGGCTATGCGTCTGCTGAAGGCTTTTCCACATTGATTACATTCGTAGGGTTTCTCTCCAGTGTGAATCCTCTGATGTTGATTAAGATGTGCACTCTGTCTGAAGGCTTTGTTACATTCCTTACATTCATATGGTTTCTCCCCTGTGTGAATTCTCTGATGTTCAACAAGAAAGGCAAAACGGCTAAAGGCCTTCCCACATTCATTGCATGCAAACGGTTTCTCTCCAGTGTGGATCCTCTGATGTTGAGCAAGGTGTGCACTCTGCCTGAAGGCTTTGTTACATTCCTTACATTCATATGGTTTCTCTCCAATATGAGTTCGCTGATGTTCGCTGAGAAAGAAGTCATGGCTAAAGGCTTTCCCACAGTCATTGCATGCATATGGTTTCTCTCCACTGTGAATTCTCTGAGGTTGAGTAAAGAATGAGCAACAGCTAAAGGCATTACCACATTGATCATATCCATGAGGTAACTTTCCAAAATGAGTGGTCTGATGTTGAGTAAGTAATGAGTGGAAGCTTAAGAGATTTGAAAAATCATTACTTTCATAAGGCTTTTCACCAGAAGGAACTCCTATATCTTTAATAAAGTGTGTACTCTGGTTGAATTCATCACATTCATTACCTATGAAAGACTCCTTCTCAGTATGGAGTCTTTTATATTCAATTATGACTGAATTTCGGGGGAAAAGTTTATCATAAATATCAAATTTATGTACTTTTTCTATAGTGGGAACTTTCTGTTGTGTTAAAAGTACTGACTCCAGGGGGATACTTCTCCCAGAATTATTATATTCATTGTCTCTTTTCCCAATAGAGATTTCCTTAACAGTTGTTACTTGCCTGAAATGCCTCTCTTGATTTCCATGATGCCGTTCAAATTCATCCTCATATTTCCAGGCTTCTCTGAAACTGGAGCATTCAAGTCCATGACTTGTCATTCTTTCAATTACCATCCGCTGGGATATTTCTTCATCATCAGTGAACCATTTTGGAGATAATTCCTTGATTTCACACCAAGCTTCCCAGTCTGAAAAATATTAAGAAAGAAAATGTCTCTTTTTTTCCTTTGTGAGGAGAAAGAAAACTATTATAAAAGAAACTGAAAATTTTAACTAGGGGGAAGGAGAGGAGAAAGCACATGGTTCTAACATCTTCAAAATATAGCCATATAATATGAACAAAAGACAAAGGAAACACAAAGAATGAAGAGAGCTAGTAGGGGAAGGTATATGTCTTGGTGATGGGGAAGTGGTAATAGGGGAAACAGATAAAAGGCAGGGCATCAAGAGGCAGACAAAGCTAAATGCCAAGAAGATAAGGGATTGAGGATGGTTGATTAGATCATAACCACAGTTTCCCTGCCTCTAGTCTTTAAAGACGCCAGTCCATCCTACACTGGTATTCATAAGACTGAAAGCTCCATCACAGCAGGGCTTGATGTTCACTCCTTTTTCTACCACTGTTGCATCCAGTGCCTAGGACAATGTCAATATGTTATTGAATGAATGACTGCTGCCAGATTAATTTTCTCATAATAACTTTTTCCACTAATGATGCTCAAAAAAATAGGAAAATTAGCCTGGTGCAGTGGTGCACACTTGTAGTCCCAGCTACTTTGAGGCTAAGGCAGGAGGACTGCTTGAACCCATGAGTTTGAGGTTGCTGTGAACTGGGCTGACGCCACGGCTGACTCTGCCTCAAAAAAAAAAAAAAAAAGGAATAGGCTAGTAGGAACAAGGAGGGTGCAACAGTTTTCTAAGGATCTATTTTATATAATTCTGATTCTTAGAAGCATAGTATGTTTCAGATACACCCCAAAATAAACAATCAAAGCCAACCAGGATATGGTAGAAACTCAAAATGGAATACAAACCAACAAGTAATCCTAAAATAACTAACCTGAGTAAGTCTGGAAAACAGTATTTTAACTGGCTACTATAACACTAAAGACAAAAAGAGCTATACACAAATACCTGAATCTAGTTAATAAATTTGTTTCTCACAGAAGAATAGGTTCGAAATTCTGAAACTGTGCCAGGCCTGGTGGCTCAAACCTGTAATCCCAGAACTTTGGGAGGCCAAGACAGGAGGATCCCTGGAGTCCAGGAGTTCGAGACCAGCCAGGGCAATGTAACAAGACCATGTCTCTACAAAAAAATCTTTTTTAAAAATTAGCCACTCATGGTGGTGCATGCCTATAGTTCCAGTACTTGGGAGGCTTAGGCAGGAGGATCACTTGAGATCAGGAATTCAAGGTTACAGTGAGTAGTTACAGTGATCTATGATTGTACCACTACACTCCAGCATAGGCTACAGAATGAGACCCTCTCTCCAAAAAAAAAAAAAAAAAGAGAGAGAGAGAGAACAAAAGAAATCAGGAAACTATGTGTATCCTAAAATTGAGCAAATAATATTGCTTCTCATTGTGAGAAAAAAATACAAATAAGTAAAGGAGGAAGGCTACAATAAACCCTGAAGCAAGACTAGAATCAAGTTATTAATATAAACTAATAGTTTTAATATATAAAAAGGTAGAGGCAGAAATAAATATAGGGATGTGTGTGTGTGTTTGTGTACATACATATATTTCCTAGCTATATGTGCTGTGAAGGCCTAGATGCAATGACATCCCAGTAGCCTAGAGCATCCCTAGCACCCAGACCTTGGTTTCTAAACACCATTTCCCAATAAAAGCAACCAGGGCTCCTTGGGGAAGGGGCTGATTCAAGGCTGGGACAAGGAAAACAAGATGAACCTGGAATACCTTGTAGTGCCCAGAGGGAAGGAAGTGCTTAAAAAATGGATTGGGGGAATATCAAAAGGTCAAAGGAACCGATGTGAAAGAGATCCGAATGGCCAAAGCTGGAACAATTTGTACAACAAAATAATGATTCACTGGATTTACTTCATAGGAAAAAATAAACATCCATAAATCCATAAATATAAAGATAAATCCATTTAAATTCTATGAAGTCATTAAATTCTATGAGGTAAATTGGGTTTACTGCATAGAAAAAAATAAAAATCCGTAAGTCTATAAATATAATTGAATATATAAGTAAATGAGGGGGAAGGAAAAGCTCTTTCCTACAGAACAATCCCAATTAATATATGTAAAGAAAAAAGAAATGGAAAAATCAACATTAGGTCAACACCACAGTAATAACTTGCAGACAGGATCCACAATGGGTGCTAAAATTAGTGGGCAAAATTTCAGAAGAAACTGAACAGTCTGAAAGTATCTTCCTCAAGATATTTTATTAATTACAAATAAACATATAGAAACTTTACAACAGAGAAACCAAGCATATACAACCTTCATCAAGTGAGCAAATTTAACATCATTGATAATATGACATGTCAACATTATGAATCCTTTGGTATGAGGCACTGAGAAAGACACATTATTTCTGTGGCATTCTTTTAAAAAATGCAATACCTCAATGTAATCATGAGAAAATATCAGATAAACCCAAATTGAGTGCAAGCAGATATAATGAGCCATTCGTCCAGAGTGAAGCATATCTGAAGATTCCAGGAGAGATTTCTCCAAGATGAAAGCAATAGATTACCTAATGTGTCTGAGTGCCTTGAAAGATTTAGACAAGGGGAGTTGGGAATTCAGTTAGAAATATGTATTTAGAAAACTAAGCAAAAAAACCAAAAAGACAAAACCCCCAAATCATTATTAACTGTGGGGAAAATAAAAAGTTGTACCAAAAAAGTAATCTTGGTATATGAACAGCATGGCTATGACTAGCACTAAATAGCCATAATAATGTAAACACTGCAAAGTGATTAATCAAAATTAAGATATTGATAAAACAGGGAATGGGAAATGTGTACATTTGTATGTCTGCACACGTGTTGGATTCAGAATAACAAAGTGCTAAATCTTTATTGTCTTAGTAAGAAGATCTTGAATAAGGACTAAACCTGAAAAAACAATCAAGAAGCAGCAGCATAAACATGTTTTTAGAGACATGAAGGGAACATCAAAAGAAGCTACAAAAGAAAAGGAAGTATACTCCTCTAGGGAGAGGCAAACTGGGGAGCAGGGCAAGAGAATCTCTTTTTTAAGGGCAAAGGCCTTGTAAAACTACTTGACTCTTTAAACAATGTGCATCATAGCCTTGATAATAATCTTGATAAAAATAAAACTCTAAAAAAAAAAAGTCTAGTAATGTATACAATTCTAACCATAAAGGGAAAAGAAGAGCTGAGAAGGATTGAGATTCTCGGTATAGGTAGACTAGAGAGTATAATTTGATAGAAATAGGGAGAAAAGAAACCCAAGGTGTAGATGAGGTTTCTAGGGAAGCACATGCTAAAGAGATTTCAGTTCTCATCTGAAGCCCCGGCCAGCGTCCTCATGGCTACTTAGGCAGGTACTTTACAACAGCCCTCCCTGCCTGGTTACCTGTCACTCACCTGCGCATTGACTGTGTGACATCTCTGCCTCCACCATCCAAGGATCCTTTCCTTGCTCCAGTAAAGAGATCATGTTGGGCTTAGAAATGGAGAGTCCTGTTTCCAGGGGAAGAAAAATGAGAGCGGGAGACAGACAGACAAATCAACATGCTACAGCTGTTCCAGGACACAGACCCAGTCTCTTGGTCATCAGGCAAGAAAGGACATTAGAGGAAGGGCCAGAGAATGGAATGATGCTTGTGTGGATGATGAGGAAGATGAAGCTTCTTCCATAGCAGTGGTTCTCAAAGTGTTATAGCAGCTGCAGCCATCATCTAGGAACTAATTAGAAATGCAAATTCTTAGGCCCAACCCAGAGCTACTGAATCAGAAACTACAATGGCTCTCAAACTTTAGTAGGCATCAGGATCATTTGGAGAGCTTACTAAAACCCAGACTACTAGGCTCACTCTCAGAGTTTCTGATTTTGTAGGTCTAAAATAGGGCCCTATAATTTGCATTTTAACAAATTCCCAGATCATGCTGATGTTGCTGTTCCAAACTATCATTCTACAGCAAAGGGACTATTCATTTCCAACTCTATGAAACCACTTCAAAACATTTCCTGGGAACAGGAAAGAGAAATTCAACTAAGCACTTTCAAGATGCCCTAGATAGTTCCAATGGAGGAAGCAAAAACTCCCCAGAGGGAAGATTTTTAATTATGGGAGAGAAACATCCTTACCAAGCCATACCAAGTTCCTATAGTTCTCCAACATGACATCTCTGTATAAATCCTTCTGAGATGTGTCCAGCCATTCCCACTCTTCTTGGGAAAAGTTTAGAGCCACATCTCTGAAGGTCACTAACCCCTGAAATAAAAAAAAAAAAAAATTCTTATTGACAAGTGCCCAGACACTCACATGGTCCTAGCAAAAGAGATGAATTCTGCCAGAGTTTAAAGCTCTAAGTAATCCAAGGAAAATAATTATTGGAAAACAATTACATGCAAAGGTTTGTCAAATACTTTGAGAGAAAGAAAAATATTAGAAACAGACTCATCTCTTGAAAATTTTACATTTTTGTGAAAGACATATATAATAAGAAAAAGATTATAACATGAAACAGCATATGAACAAGGGCTAAGTTGTATGTTATATATACTAAATATAAAGAATTTCTTATACAGAGAATTCCATTATATTCCCCAAGTTGGGATATCACGTGAGACACAGTAATGAAGGAAGGCCTTGAACTGGGCTTTAACAAAGGGTATGGTCTGAAATTTAGACTCTAGGTATATAAGGCGAAACTTCCAGGAATGTATCCTGAAGAAATAATGAAGTATATGTGAAGAGATTTAGATAGCATTTTCAATGGCAGATTATACAAAACATCTGGAAAAAACTTACATTTCCAAAATTAGTTTAGGGTGGCTATACCACTGAACTGTAGGCTGTATGAAGGGAAGGATACCTGTTTTACAAACTGATGTATATCCAGTGTTTATTATAAAACTTACCACATTGTAAACATTCAGTAAATATTTGCCACTCAGTGAATAAATGGTGAAGTTTCCTATAACATATCCATATGAAGAGTATTCAATGCTTAAAAAAATGATAGGGTTCTAGTTTGTAGAGTATGTTCTCATTCTTTATCAAAAATAATGAAATATCAAATATAGTTCTTCTACATAGTGGAAATATGGATGAATATTTCCATATTTATATGTCTGGAGGAAAAAAGTTACACAACTACGTAGTGTTGCATAACTTCCATGTGCCCCTCTAGTCTTCTCTGAGTCCTGGGACGCTGACCTATACTGACTGCATCAACAAATTCCCTTGTCTCACCCCATTTTCAGGTGGGTTCAGCCACATACAAGAGATGAAAGGAAGGTAGGTAAGGCAAAATTATTCCTCTGGCTCCCTCCTGAAGCACCACACTGGGTGGTCTCTGTTCTTCAATCAAAGCTGATAGTAGCTGATGGCTGTTGAGGGCCCCTTCTCCATACAGCTCTCTCTGTCTCTGGATTCAGGTATAAGGCCAGTAAAGGAGCTCTGTTGTTATGAGCCCCCTGGTATAACACTATCCTTTGTAGTTTCTCTATATCCCGATAATATCTTGTAAATAATCTCTTCTTGAGTTTCTTGTTGGAACTCTGATTGATAAACTTGTTGACCCAAAGTACTTCTAGCATATGACCAGAGTTCCCTCAGAAGCACTGCAAGACAACTCGACTACATTTCCCTAATAAATTTACTCTCCCAGTCTCCTGACAACAATTTGATACCTCTGTCTCTCTCTCAAACCACCAACTCCTCCCTTGTTCTCACTTTGAACTTCCTCATCTTCCTGCCACCATATGTATTTACCAACCAATATCTACATGCATACTTGTGTATGTTGTCTTCCCTCAGTTACTACAGATAAAACACTAGGCTCCTTTCTAAGACCAATCCCTCCACTTGTCCACACAAGGACATTGTCACCTCTCTTTTGTACTACCAACTTTTCTCACTTTACTGTATCATTCCAATCAGTACAAACTGATGCAGTATCTTCCACCTTATAAATAAATAGATTCCCTTTCATGATCTCACTCTAGCTATTGTCCCATTTCTCTACTCCTCTTAATAATAAAACTCTTCCAAAGAGTTGTCTAGACCAGTGATATCCAATGGAAATATGTGAGCCACATATGTAATATGTGTCTGAATATGTAAATATTCAGAAATCAATTCTTGATTCCCAACTCACTGCACCCTGTCTTTCCATCTCAGTAAATAGCATGACTATTTATGTAGCTGCCCAGACAAAAATCTTTGCAGTCATTCTTGACCTCTTTCTTCCTCTCGTACTCCAAAACCAATCCCTCATCACATTATTTTCTATCTCCAATATATACCCAGAATCGCACTGTTCCAATGCCACCACCATGGTGCAGGCTGCTATCACCTCCCACCTGGATTATTGCAATAGTCTCCTGAGTGGCTTCCCTGCCTTCCCCCCTACTCCTCTGCTATTTTCCTTTTAAAGCACAAATCAAAGCACATCAGAAACACTCCAGTGGTTCTCCCTTACACAACAAAACTCAAAGTTCTGATCATAACTTTCAAGGGCCGACATAATTTGGTCCCCAGCTACCTCATAGTGCTCCTTTCCCTCCAGGGATGCTGACTCATTGCTACTCCTGGAACACACCAAACATGCTCCCCCCTTGGTAACTTTGTACTTACTATTCCTTCTACTCTTAAAGCTCTTCCCTAGATCTCCACAAAACTTAATTCCTACTTTCACTGACGTTTGCTTTGCTTAAATGTCACTTCCTCAGAGAGGCTATCTATAACCTCCCTATTTAATAGAGCACGTGATAATATACTCTAGCCCTTACTTCACTTGTACTCATCTCTAACTCAACAAATCATGATCCATCTAAAGAGGATAGTTCCAATTCATCACATATTTGAGTATAACGCTCAGTAAAAAAGGTATCAAATGTTTTATAGAAGCATTATTTGAACAAAATGTGGAGAGAGAAAAATAGAGAGGGTGTTCACTGGACTATTTGTGACTCTCCCTCTGGTCCCAAAGTCCTGAAAAATGAAGTGAAATTTATGAAAACAAAATGAAAACATCAACTTACCTGAGACATGGTTTTACAAAGTCCAACAGCCATTCCTTCTTCCTTCTTCAGTTTTCTCTTTTGGAGAAGAACAAAGTCCTGACAAGAGAGTTAAGGAAGAAAAAAATGACATCCCAGCCCTGTGTTGTTGGTCCAAGATTCACAAAGAACTATTGCCCCTGTATGGTCCCCATCTCCTTACATGAGCCAGCCTCATGTTTTCCAAGATCTGAGAAAAAGGCTAATGCTGAACTTAACCCTCTGCAGAAGTCTTAAGCTATATTGAGGACACATCACCTAAACTCAACAAAATCTAAGTTTATCCCATGGCCAACAAGGCAGTTGGCTGCACTTTTGACCTCACTTTCTACCCTTCTCTCCCTTGCTCACCCCACTCCAGGCAACAGGTCTCCTTACTGTTCCTCAAACACTTTACATGCCTCCTTCAAGGCTTTTGCCTTTGCTTTTCCTTGTGCCTGGAAGCCTCTTCTTCCGCATATTAGCATGGCTCACTCCCTTTCTTTATTCCTGTCTGTGCTCAGTTGTCACTACATCAGAGGGTCTTCCCTGAAAATTCTATCTAAAGAGAACCCCTCTTCCAGTCACTCCTTTTTGCCTTATCCTGATTTATATCTCTTCTTAGCATTTATCACCACTGAATGTGTTATATACTTTTTGGTTTGTTTATTGTTTGTCTTCCCAAACAAGACTGTAATATCCAAGGGAGCTAGGATTTGTTTGGTTCACTGGTGTATTCTAGTGCTAGAACAATACCAAAACCATTGTAGGTGCTCAAAAATATTAGATAAATGAATAAATCTTATTGTGCCTCCTATAATATAAATATAAAATGTTACTCATATTGTGTATGTTAGCAGTGCCCAACCCTTTTGGCACCAGGGGCCGGTTTCATGGAAGACAATTTTTTCATGGATGGGTGGGGGGGGGTCAGTGGGGGAGATGGTTTCAGGATGATTCAAGAGCATTGCATTTATTGTGCAGTCAAACCTCTCTGCTAATGATAATCTGTATTTGCAGCTGCTCCCCAGTGCTAACATCACCACCTCAGCTCCACCTCAGATCATCAGGCATTAGATTCTCCTAAAGAGCATGTAACCTAGATCCCCAGCATACACAGTTTACAGAAGGGTCTGGACTCCTATGAGAATCTAATGCTGCCACTGAGGCAGAGCTTATGCAGTGGTGTGAGCCATGGGGAGCAGCTTCAAATACAGATAAAGCTTCACTCTCTCACCTGCTGCTTACCTCCTACTGTGTGGCCTGGTTTCTAACATATTACAGACCGGTACTTGTCCATGGCCCAGGGTTGGGGACCGCAGGTGTATGTCATTTATCTCACTTAATCCTCACAAAACTACAAAGGTAGGTATTATAATTATTTTACTAATAAGTGAAATGAGGTTCAAGAAGCTTAAACAACCAAGTCAAAGTCATAAGAAGTGTGATTCAAAAACTCTTTCAAGAGGCCAGGATGTCTGAATGGGAAATATTCAACAAAACCTGAGGAATGGATGCCATATATTCCTTAGGAAAAAGCATCTTTAGAGATGGCCTATGTTACCTTTATTACATGACAAAAATGCAGCCTGAGGGAAGCATTGCCAAATTTTAATACTAAAGCAATAATAAATTGTGCACCCTAAGTTCCTTGTCCTCTCAGAGACAATATTTCTTCATTCTGAAAATGGAGAAAGTTGTGTTTGACCTAGAATTCAGGATACATGACCCCCTAATTCTGGGCCACTCTGCACTAGCCAACTCAGTCTCTAGGAAAGTTATTTCCTTAGTGCAGTGAAGCTTGAAATTGTCTATAAAGCCTCTGCAATCTGAAAGGAGAATCAATGTAGTCTTCTTGGCATCTGGGAGTAGAAGCACCTGCATAAAAGAAATTTCTTTTCAGTTTGTTTGTTTTGTTCTGATAGCTGTGTATCCCTTGGGTAATATGTTTCTAAGTTTAAAATGAGCCATCTGTCTTTGAAAGAAGGTGTGATGGAAAAAACTTGGGTTTTATTTAGCTTCTGGACACAGGCTGACTCTCCATTCTCTTCCTCATTGGCTACATGACTTCAGGAAAGTTAGTCCATCTCTCAGAACCTTTCTTTCCTCACTGTCAAGATTGCATGAGCCAACACCTGGCATAGCAAAGTACCCTTCTTTCTGCTTAGATTCTACATACACATCTAGAAATGAAATGAGAACTTTTTTTTTTAATTAACTAAGAAATTCAAAACCAAAAACCTAGCTCACTTGGTACGTCAAAAAAAGATCCATGGATCCAGACTCTCTCAGCACCAAACACTGAAGAATATTGACAAGGACAAAGCTAAAATCTCAAAGTCAGTGATCTAAGGAGAAGACTGGGCTTTCAGATTGGGCTTTCTTCCCTCCAAAGCAGCCACTGTGAGGATGGCCTCACTACAATATCTTTAGGTCCTGTGACTCACAGGGGAGTAAAAGAAGAGACCCAGATTAAGTTCCCATGTTCTGAAGGTTCCTAGCCCAAGAATAGAGACAGTCCTCTCCAACACCCTCAGAATCCAGGGCTCCCACGTGGAAAGATCAAGGGAGTTTTGTAATAAAAAGCTAGAACTCTAGAGCCAAACTGCTTGGGTTTGAGTCCTGGTTCTGTCACTTATGAACTGTGTGAACTTGGGTAAGTAATTTTAATCTTTCTGTGCCCCACAATCACAGAACAGGTCCCACACAATCAAGCCCATGATCTCACATACATACAAATTATCACCTAATCACAAACATATACATGATCACACACTTACACCCATAATGCCACATATATACACAACACAAAGATGGAGAGATGGTCATACATAATTTCTCCAACAGAGAGACAGTCACACAATCACACACATGGTGGCATACTACACAAGGTCATACATCTTGTCACAATTACACTAAATTATACCTACAGAAACAGATGGTCATGGTCACACAATCACACTTGCTGTCACACACATTCAAACACAGTTGTATTTGCAGAGACAGGTGGTCAAACATAATCACACACACATTCACGGACACACACAATGTCACATCCCAGTGTCTCACAAACCCATACACAGTTATACTTGGGAAGACAGTTACACGCAAACATATATATTGACAGTTTTTTCCCCAGAGACAGTCACATTCACGCACAAGCACACACACACGGTGACACACAAGATCACATTCTGTCACACCTACAGCCTGTCACAAAATTAATTATATACAGTAACAAAGTGACACGCTGTCACACACATACAACATCCCTGGCGGTGCCCGCAGAGTCCCCATCCTTGTCCCGGCCGGTCGACCACCAACCCGGCCCTGACCTCCCGCTCTCGCCAGGGCCGGCCTAACTCACCTCCCAGCGCCGCGGGCTCTGCAAACTGGCCCCGAGACCGGGACCCGCGACGTCACGTCCCAGAATCCTCAGCGAGGTGGAGCGGGGCGAGGACCGAGGCGTGCAGGACTCCGAGCTCTGCGGGATCTTAAGCAGCGACACAGCGTTTCCCTCAGACTCAGAGAACCACAAGCTCCAGAACGCTTTGCGACACGGCCTTCTTTGCCGAACTACATTTCCCAGAGAACCCCACGACCTGCCTGCATTTCGCGCCTGCGCTGTAGGTGCTGGTACAGGGCCCGTGCGAGGGCGGGGGCGGCGTAGAGGGCAAGCTGTGTGCGACCCCAGGCACGCGAGTGACCCTGAGCCAGTGTGTGTGAGAATGCGGTGAGGCTGCGCTCATGGGGGATGGAACGCTCGGGTGTGGCGGTTTGTGTGGGACTTTGCTACACACCTTTGCGCTTGCGCACCAAGGGGGCGACGGATGCTGTCAGTGCAGTGAGCTTCTGTATTTTAAATAACATCCCCTGATTGTGGGTCATTGTGTGACAGACTTGGGTGTGTCACGCGGAGGACGTGAGAGTGACTGTGGGTGAGAGAGATTGGCTGACATTGGGGGTGGCTGTTTCTGTAACTGTGTTCTTATCCCAGAGGTCGCAGTTTACCTGAGAAAGGCGGCGGAGCTTCTTTCTTTTGTTTCTGGGCTTGCCACTGCAGCGGTCCCCAACCTTTTTGGCACCAGGAACCGGTTTCATTGAAGACACTTTTTCCACAGACCGGAGCAGGGGAAGGAGGGCCAGGCTGGGGTGGGGGGTGAGAGGAGGGGGTTATGGTTCTCCCTGAAAGAGGCAGTTGTTTGTACTTTGAAACGTTATCAGGTTCTAGGCATCCTACAACATCGACAATGCATTCTTTCACAATTTCTACATCACTGAATGGCTTCCCTTTTCCCCCCGGAGTATATAAGCTACTTTATAAGTTGCTTCAGTGGCATTATTTCCAGGTCTTATTGCTGCTTGAAAGTATTGTCTTTGCTTTTGCTTCTCATCTTTTAGTTTCTGCAGTACAACCTTTTACGTTTCTCCGTCTAATTTTAAGTATTTGTGTCTTTATGTGTGTTATAATTCTGATGAGCACTGAATTTCTTTAATGTTGATATTGCAGTATCACGAAGCAAGCAAATCATTTTATCTTCAGCAGAAAAAAGATAATACTGCAATTCCCAATCCTCATTTTAAAAAAATCTCTTTTCCTCCTTTAGCATTCTCTTGGTGTTCTTTGACATACATGATGGGCTGTTAACCAGACAGAATTTTAAAAAATACTGTTGAGCTGTGTAATTGTTTCACGAATTCCACTTTAGACAGGAGTTCGAGACCAGCCTGGGCAATGTAACAAGACCATGTCTCTACAAAAAAGATCTTTTAAAAAAATTAGCCACGCACGGTGGTGCATGCCTATAGTTCCAGTACTTGGGAGGCTGAGGCAGGAGGATCATTTGAGACCAGGAATTCAAAGTTATAGTGAGTGGTTACAGTGATCTATGATTGTACCACTACACTCCAGCCTAGGATACAGAAGGAGACCCTCTCTCTAAAAAAAAAAAAAAGAGAGAACAAAAGAAATTCTGAAACCACGTGTATACTAAAATTGAGCAAATAATATTGCTTCTCATTTTGTGAGAAAAAAATTACAAATAAGGAGAAAGGCTACAATAAACCCCAAAGCAAGACTAGAATCAAATTATTGCCCCTGAAGACCTTCCAGTGGGACAAGGGTGGAGGTGGAAGACAGTGATACTGATGATCATTGACCCTGTGTAGGCCTAGGACATTGTGTGTGTTTGTCTTAGTTTTTAATATAAAATTTAAAAAAAAATTGTAATAGAAAAAAGCTACAGAATAAGGATATAAAGAAAGAAAAGTATTTTTATACAGCTTTTCAATGGGTTTATGTTTTAAGCTAAGTCTTAGTACAAGAGTCAGAAGTTTAGGCCGGGCGAGGTGGCTCACGCCTGTAATCCTAGCACTCTGGGAGGCCGAGGTGGGCGGATCCTTTGAGCTCAGGAGTTCGAGACCAGCCTGAGCAAGAGCGAGACCCCATCTCTACCAAAAATAGAAAGAAATTATATGGACAGCTAAAAATATATATAGAAAAAATTAGCCGGGCATGGTGGTGCATGCCTGTAGTCCCAACTACTCGGGAGGCTGAGACAGGAGGATCCCTTGAGCTCAGGAGTTTGAGGTTACTGTGAGCTGATGCCACGGCACTCACTCTAGCCTGGGCAACAAAGTGAGACTCTGTCAAAAAAAAAAAAAAAAAAAAAAAGAGTCAGAAGTTTAAAAAATTTAAAAATTTATAAAGCAAAAAAGTTACAATAGCTATTGAAGAAAGAAAAATATTTTTATAAATTTGGTGTAGCCTAAGCATACAATGTTTATAAAGTTTACTACAGTGTACAGTAATGTTCTAGGCCTTCACGTTCACTCACCACTCACTCACTCACCCAGAGCAACTTCCAGTTCTGCAAGCTCCATTCATGGGTTAAGTGCCCTATAAAGGTATACCAATTTTATCTTTTATGTCATATTTTTACTATATCTCTTCTATGTTTAGATACATAAATACTTACTATTGTATTACAGTTGCATACAGTATTCAGTACAGTAACATGCTGTATAGGTTTCCATCATTAGTGTAGCCTACCAGTTCCTACAAAACTTGGCCTGACATTAGCTCCATGACCTCAGCTCCTACTCTCTTTGCACTCACCTGGAACCACAGTAGCCTCCTCCCTCCTCAGGATTACTTTTAAGTCCTTTTAGAGCATTTGAAATCACTCTCTTCTCTACCTAAAATAATGTTTCTCTAGACATCTGAAAAACTTTCTCCCTCTCCTCCTTCATGTCTTTCACAAATATCTTATTTGCTGACAAGCCTACTGAAATTCCATTTCCCACCTTAGATTTTATGTTCTTCCCTTGCTTGAATTTTTCTCCATATAATGTATTGATGTGACAGATCATGTATTTTACTATGTGTTAACTGTCTTTTCTAATGAGTCCAGACATTTTTTGTGCCACATCCTGAGACTTATATAAGTATCTGGCCCCAGTGATGCCCAGTAATGTCCATAGAAAAAATTAAATGAACCAAAGGGTGCCAGTGATTCCTCACTCAAATACTTAGATTAATTAAGAGCTTACTATATACCAGGTTCCATTTTAAGGTCTTTTCTTGTACTAGAATATAGAAGTTAAGAAAATATTACAGGTAGGAAACAGTAACTAACATTTTATAGATGAGAAAATAGAAGCACTCCCAGGTTAGCAGTGTGAAATAATCACACAACTAGATGTCAGAATGAGATGAGGACATTAAAGTTTATCGTGAAGAAAATACTATGCCCATGTATTTGGATTCCATTAAATAGATGTTCAGTGCCATGGTTGGCTGATTTATTTATTTGGTAATTTTCTTCTGTGCCTAGTTTAACTTACAATAAAGCATAGATGTTAATAGTATATTAGGTGTTATGACATGTAACACTTTTTCTGGTATGCATGTGTATGTGAAGTATTTTTCACTCTGGGATATAGACTGTAAACATCTAAAAACAACACTTAAGGGAAGGTGTTTCCCTTTCAGTTGGGTTTGAATATTTTCTGCCAAAAAATAAATCAGTGAGAAGAATGGCATTATTTTATACATTAGCAAATCTCTTTAATGTCTAGTTTAATAGAAGATAGCTGGTATTTTATATGTGCTCCTGCATTCAATTTGTCAAGATAAATAAAGAAAAACTGGCTACATACAGATATATAGTTAGAAGACGGAGGAGAATTTTAATGGCATTTTCAGATACTTGTCAATATTATTCTTGATAGTACATAAAAAATCAACAAGTAGTAATTTCTTAAAGGTTACATGCAATGTCGAATTGGACATTCATTTCCTAAATAAAAATCCTTTTGTCTTACACTTACAATGGATCTTTTACCCATGCATGATTTTACAGCATCATGCATGGGTAGTCATTTGGAAAATACTGGTTCAATAAGTTAGGCAGATCTTCCAAAGTTGATATATTTTATTACATGGTATTACAAAATCATATTCACTAATATCATCACCAGTCTCATCACAAAGAACCAAGTATTGGGAAGTTGTCAAGTTTACACTAGCAGATACTCATCTTTCAAAATTTAAAATTTTTGCTTAAAATTCAAATTAGCAAAAATCACTGTCAGGTTTTTTTTACTGTCAATTTAAAAAAATTACTTTATGTTTGACAAAACATCTACTGAATATCCAAATATAAATCAACACAGTTGATTATCGTTCAAATAAAAATGGTGTCCATAAAAAAGTTTCACTCACAACTCAACCAACCACAGAAATGCATTTCCTTAAAACAGTCTATCATACTTCAACATGCAGAAGGGCTTTATATGCATTTCCCATTTCATCACACAAAATATTTAAAAGATGAACACATATCAAATGCAGTATTCTGGTTGTGATATTATAGTATAGTTTTTTGCAAGATGTTACCATTGGGGTATACTGGGCAAACAGTACATGGGATCTCTCTACATAATATTCTTACACTTGCAGCTGAATCTACAAGTATCTCAAAATAAAAAGTATAATTAAAAATTTTTGTAATCAAGGACCTAGATTCAGTAAAAGTTTTACTGCTTTATGAAGAACATTCTTTTTTTCTTTTTTTTTTTTTTTTAACTGCAAGTCTGTGATGGTGAAGAATATAGCTACTGGTAGAGTTTGGTGGCACTGCCTTGATTTCTGCTAAGGCCCCAGCAGCTTTATCCACTGTTGTTTCTGCACCATCAGTGCAAATTTCAGCACAATGGAAAAACAATATCTTAGTATTATTATAAAATGTGTTTATGCAGAGTCCCTGAAAGGGTCTCAGGGCCCCCAAACATCACCTGACCACACACTAGGATAACCACTTTTAACATAATAATGAATTAAAATAGAATTAAATGTAATAGTTGTTTTAAAACTTACTACTACCTCTTTTTAAATGGGACATTTTAATGGTGACGATAACTGACCTGTGGATTTGAGGTGATACTGTTTCATACTGTTTCCCATCTTTTCTTCAAAATTTTCTCTGTGCAGTACAGTCTACTACTTACCATGGGAATGGTAGGATGGACAGTGGTTGCTCTGGACACTTTTTCTGTTTATTTGAAACTTCTAGAGCTGTCACTTCAGAATATGAAAGATGAGGCACTAGTGAATGGCTCTCCAGACATAGATTGGAAAAAAATAAAAACACCAGATGAGAAGAATCCACATATCGTATGCTATGTGTTACTTGGTTCCTAATCAGTTACCAAGTTTGCATAAGGATTTTGGTGCCAGGCTAAGCCCAGGTGAACAACTCAGGTTACCTGCCCCAATTCTGTCTGTTCTGAGCGGCTCTGAGTAGAGAGCCTGATGTGGGTTTAACAATCAATGGGGCTGGGCCAAAAGATGGGACTCCTTTGTACCCCTTTCTCAGAACATTTCCACTTCTCTCTGTTTGGTTTCTGCTCCATAGAAACTGTCTCTCAGGGTTTGTATCTTTTTAAATATACTTGAGTTTTCATGTAGCATATCTGCTCTATTTTTTCTTAATAGTTTTTAACACTTTAAGGTAAAATCTTTTAGTTTTATTCATGAGTTAAATTGAAAACCGTGATCTTCTCTCTAAAAGTTAAAAAACAGTGAAAGGTATATGTTTAATTTTGAAATCTTTATATTACAAAAGAATAATTAAATTCTAAGACTCAAAAGGATTAAAACTCTAAAGTATTTTTCTATTGAGAAGGAGTAAAAAAGCCAGCCCATGAACTGCCAAGGAGGAGGGACAGGGAGGGCATGCCATGCTGACTGTTCCACCTAAGATAATACTTCATATATATATATATATATTTTATCAGATCTTCTTACTCTGCTCATACTTACTTAGATGTTGAACAAATATAAATTAAGACTATTACATCTCATAGCATTTTAGATAGTGATTCCCTAACTCTAACTCCTTTATATATTGAGACTTTGAGATCTACATTTATTTTTTCCCTAAATTGATAGCCAGTGACCCAAACACGGAATCTCATAATTGCCATTTTCCCTCCAATTTGAAATCCTGTTTCATCACATTCTAAATGCTCATAAATAGATAGGTTTTTCTGTTTTGTTTTACAGTGTTCTAAAGATCTATTTTAAATACCCATATTTGGACAAACACGTGTTATTACAGTTTCTATCCTGAAACTTCATTTTCTATATAAAATTCAGAATCACTTAGTCAAGTTCCATGAAAAAAATTGGGACCCGATCCAGAATTTTAAGTTAATTTGTGGGACATTGCCATTTTCAAAAAGAGAGTATTCCCAATCAGAAAAAAATGATGCGTTTTATAATGGTTGGAAAGATTTAAACTCAAGAATTACCTGTGTGATGTTGTATGGTAATTCAAAGGAGAAAGAAAGTCATTTCATTTGCTATTTCTATATAGTGTATGTTTTCTTCATAAAAGCACATCATATACTTTTAGTCTAAAATGCATGAATCAATAAAAATATCTTGAGTATGGATTCAACCTGGAAACCAGAAAAAACTCCAGGAGGTAAGTAAAGGTAGAGCATTTTAAAAAATGGATACCTATTCCCAAACCCTAGAGCTAGGATATTTACAGTCTTTCTAGCCTGTCAGCCTGTCCCTGTGAATTCACCCTTCCCCAAACTCTCCCTGAGGCTGACTCTGCAGGGTCATGGTCTGGGGAAGCAAGATTAAATCAGCCATGGTGTCTGCCATGTCTCTTGTTCTGCCAAGACAGAAGGTCAAAGAGACATCAAAAGACAAGCTCTAGTATTGTTATTTCTGTAACATCCAGGGTACTGTGAAAGGAGTGTTCAAGTAAACTTGGAAAATGATACTGGAATAGTCTTCATTCCCTAATTTTAACCTATTTATATGTACTCCCTCCATCAAGCTCCTTTACAGACCTTCCGCAATCCATCATCCCCAATGGGGAAGGGCAGAGCTCCTGGGCCAGCAATTCTGTCAGGTGGACTGGAGATATGACTCTTACCACTACAGACTCATGCACACCATCACACATAAGGTATCTCCACTTTGGTATCCAGCAATGGCTGACTTAAAGCCACAGCCTTGTGTGTGTGTCCTTTGGTGTCTGTGGAAGTGTGACTCCTGGCTTAAGTATTTACTATACTCCTTGTACACACAAAGTCTCTATCCTGAGTGTGTCCTCTGATGTCTGATAAGGTTTGACTTCCGACTAAAGCACCGCCCACACTTTCTGCAAATATAAGGCTTCTCTCCTGAATGTATCCTCTGGTGTCTAATGAGATGTGACTGCCGGCTAAAGCCTTGTCCACACTCCCTGCACATATGAGGTTTCCCCCCTAAGTGTGCCCTCTGGTGTTTAATGAAAGTTAACTTATCACAAAAGCTTTGCCCACACTCCCTGCACACAAAGGAACCTGAGTGTGCCCTCTTGTGCCTAAATAGGTTTGGCTTCTGCCTAAACCTTCTACCACATTCCCTGCACACAAAAGGCTTTTCCCCTGAATGTGTCCTCTGGTGTGAGATGAGGGTTGATTTATCATTAAAGCCTCGCCCACACTCCCTGCATACAAATGGTTTCTCCCCTGAGTGTGTCCTCTGGTGTGTGATGAGGGTTGATTTCCGAGTAAAGCCTCGCCCACACTCTGTGCATAAAAATGGCTTCTCCCCTGTGTGTGACCTCTGGTGTTTGTTGAGGTTTGACTTCAAGCTAAAGCATTGCCCACACTCCAGGCACACATAAGGTTTAACCCCTGAGTGTGTCCTCTGGTGTGTCTTGAGGTTTGATTTGCAGCTAAAGTGACGCCCACATTCTGTGCATACATAAGGCTTCTCTCCTGTGTGTGTCCTTAAGTGTCTGATGAGGTGTGAATTCTGGCTAAAGGCTTGCTCACACTCCCTGCAAACATAGGGCTTCTCTCCTGAATGTGTCCTCTTATGTCTGATGAGGTGTGAATGCTGGCGGAAGCCACGCCCACATTCCCTGCAAACATAAGGCTTCTCCCCAGTGTGTGCCCTCTGGTGTGTGATGAGGTTTGACTTCAGGCTAAAGCTCTGCCCACATTCCTTGCACACATAAGGCTTGACCCCTGAGTGTGTCCGCTGATGTGTAAAGAGGTTTGACTTCCAAGTAAAGCCTCGTCCACAATCCTTGCACACATAAGGTTTCTCCCCCAAGTGTGTCCTCTGGTGTGTGATGAGGTTTGACTTCCAGGTGAAGCCTCGCCCACATTCCCTGCACACATAAGGCTTTTCCCCAGAGTGTGTCCTTGGGTTTTTGATGAGGACTGACATACTGCTGAAGCTTTGTTCCCACTCAGTGTACATGTAAGTTGTCTCCCTTGTGTTTGTCTTCTGGAAGCCAAGTAGGTTTGAGTCCTTGATAAAGCCTCGCCCAAACTCTTCATATTTGATTGCTCCAAATCCTGAGAATTCTAAATCATGCAATACTTTGTCTGTTTCATCAAGGTCTGCCTTCTGTTCTGGCTTGGGCCCTATATCCACCACTGTGTTGTCTTCCTTGGACCTTACTAGCTGTTCTTCAGGTGGGTTGGAGAATGCCTTTGAAGTGCCACTTTTGCTTACTTTCCCAAATAGGGGTTTGGAGTCGTCTTCTCTCTCTTGAATTTCTGCTTTGTCACTCAAGCATGATTCATCAAGAAATTGATCTTGCTGTTGTTTCTGATCTTCTGGATAGTTTTTTCCTAGACAGAGAGGATTTCCTGCACATAAACGTGAGAACAGCTGAGGGAGACGACTCAGCCACACATGTTGGCTGAGGGCTTGCTGACTGGAGAATACCAGAGGGCAGGAGGGACAAGGTTGAGTTTCTGGCTTTGATCCTGCTGAAGAAAGAACATTTTCAGAGCATTCATAGGTAGGGCTGCCTAGACCATTCTGCTTTGCCCATTGGTCATTCATAATATATTTACATCACAAGCTATCTCCCACCCAGCCATCCTTTCCAATACCTATTATTCATTTCACTTTATGCATTACATTCTCTATTGCAGGAGTTGCCAAACTCACCTGGCAGGCCAAATTCAGTCTGTAAACTGTTTTTGTGTGGCCTGCTAGCTAAAAATATTCAGGATTCTGTCAAATCCTGACAGAATATTTTATGAAATCTGACAAGATGATTGTAAAATGTTTATGGAACATTAAAGGGCTAAAACAAACAAACACTGTGAAAAATAAGATGGGAGAACTTAACCTACCAAACATCAAGATTTATTATAAAGCTAATAGTAAATTACAACAGTGTGATACGGGTGCAAGGATAAGCAAATATACCAATGAAACACAACAGAGAGTTCAGAAATTCTATACATATACCACACATCTAACTGACAAATATTTCATTTCCAGGATTGGTAAAAAAAAATTTCAAATCAACAAGAAAAAGAAAAGCAAAATATTTGAACAGACAATTCACAGAAGAGGAAATACCAAGGCGAATGAACATATGAACATATAAAATATAAAAGAGGAGGCACTGTAAACTGGGGAAAATAATGAACTATTAAATGAATTGGCCCCAAGTGTGATGGCTATGCATTTATAAATACATTAGAATAGATCCCTGTCTCCCAACACTCAAAAAATCAATTCCAGCGGGATTAAAGATTTAAGTATAAAAAGCAAAATATTTTTATTCTAAGGAAGAAAATCTAAATGGCTCCATGATCTTCACAGAGAAGATTTCTTAAATCAGACACATAAACACACCAGAAAAACCCAAAGCAAAAACGATTCACTAATCCAATCACATTAAAACAATTTTTAGATTATTACAAAAGACCATTTTGTAATAATGGGTAAATTTTACAACACTCTTGAAATGAAAAACATTGCAGTGATGGAGAACAGGTAAGTGGTTGGCAAAGGTTAAGATCAGAGGGAGGAGAACACCCAGGAATGTCTTCACAGTGATGGAACAGTTCTGTATCTTTATTGTGGTGATAGTTACATGAATTTATTTATGTGATACAATTTTGTAATACTATACAGCAACAATAAAAAAAACGACATGTAAAAACTAATGAAATCTGAATCTGAATAAAGTCTGTAGTTTACTAAATAATATCCTACCAGTGTCAATTTCCTGGTTTTGAGATGTATTATGGTTATATAAGATGTCATCACTAGGGAAAACTGGATGAAGAGTAGATGGAAAATTTCTGTATTATTTTTACAAATTGAGACAAATTATTTCAAAAATAGTCTTTTTAGAAAGCAGGTAGGTAGGCCACAGACTAGAATAAGGTAGATATCACACATCTAACTAATAATTCATTTCCAGGATTTGAAAAAAAAAAAAATCAAATCAAGCAAAAGAAAAGTGCATATTCTTTCACTCAACTGTTCCACTCTAAGGTATATATCCTAGACAAACAAGTACTTGTGTGTCTAAGGACACATGTATGAGAATGTTCATAGCAGAATTCTTTAATTGGTTTAAGAAAAAAAAAGGTAAAAACATAAATGTCCAACAAAAATGGAATGGATAAATGAATTATATTTTATTATGCATACAATACAATATTATATAGCAATGAAAATGAATGAAGGTAGAGCCATATATATCAACATGGATGAATCTTATAAAATTAGTGTCAGTGAAGAAAGCAAACTACAGAATGATATACATAATATGATATTGATATATAATGTTTAAAGTTTAAAAATATGCCAAACAATATAGATGATTGAGGGATCCATATATATGAAGTAAAGAATAAAATCATGCATGGGAATTATAAATCCCTAATACTGAAAAACAGTTCCCTTTAAGGCCCTGCTCAAAAGGTGTGGGGAGGTATAGGATACAATCTGGGAAGGGGAAATAGGGGCTTCAACTGTAGCGTTTTACTTCTTAAGCTGGAGTGTTAACACATTAGTATGTATTTTATTATTATTATTAGCTTCCTATAATCTTAATTATTATGTAATAATTTTTTAAAATTATGGGACTTGAGAGGTTATCAATTAATCTTAATATAAGAGAAACTGGAAAGTATCCAGAAGAGTGGTAGACTTCATGGTCATAAGGTAGGTGCAGTTTTTAAGATCAGGAGGAGAGAAAGCAAGCCGCGAATGAGGAAAGACTAAGCATTATGGAAAAGGCAAGACAAGGAGGAAGGGAAGCTTCCTGGTAGAGGAAAGAGACAAGGAAACCAGGAAAGTTCCTCCCTCAACTGAAGATCATATTCCAAAAGGAAGGCCATGCCAGGCAGCCTTACCAGTCCCAGGAAGCCTGGAGAGGAGCTCCCTTCCAGTACCTGAGAGATGCCTCCTCCTTCCCTTTCTGCCAAGCTGTACACTACCCAGTCTACCCTGTGCTCATACTCACCTGGACAGACGTCCAGCAGACATATTCTCTCCTCCCTCCGGGGCTCTTCTCCTTGCTCCAGCTGAGTAATGAGTTTTGGTTTGGAAAATGGAATTTCTGTTCATAGGGAAGAAAACAAGGAGATTCTTGGTTATGGACTCAAGAGGCCACTTAGAACTCAGAGCTAAAATGGGTCGGGAAATCCAGAAGGTACAAAAGACCTATGAATAGCTATCTCTCTGAAGGAGAAGAGTTAAATATGGAAAAGTGATTCCAAAAAGAAAGACAGCATATTAACACTTGGTAGATGAAAAATCTCCTAGGTTGGGAGCAAGATAAAGGAAAAAGAGAGCCCCAGCCTTGGGAAAGAGGCCTGTAAATGCAGTGTCATACATGACATGAATAAACCAATCTATCTGCTTTTAAATCTACTAAATCCAAATTTACTCAGAGGAAAAAAGTATATTGTTTTTAAGCCCAACTTTAAGGCAAAGGTGTTCCATAGGTAGCCTTTCCTCATCATGAGTGGAAAATGACTTGTGGGGCAAATTTTAAGTGCCAAGGGGAAGCCATTCTTACCCAGTGAGACCAGGTGGTTATAGGTCTCCAGCATCACTTCCCTGTGCAGGGTCCTCTGAGCAGGGCTCAACAGCCTCCACTCCTCCTGGGTGAAGTCCACAGCCACATCTCTGAATGCCACGAGCACCTTTAACACAAAACACACCCCTGCTCATCCAGGAGTCTGCCTTTCTCACAGCTTAGGATGAGAGGTCAAAAGGCTTCCCGCAGGGAGGTACAAAATATTTCTACACCCTACCTTTGGATTGTGACCTTGGGGCCCCGGGGTCAAAGACCATTATTCTCCTATCTCTATCCGGTCAGCATCATTTGTGCACTTGTGACTGTCAAAATCCTAGGCTAGCTGCTGTGAAGGATAAAAGCAAAACAAAGTTCCTACATACAGGGAGCCTTAAAACTAGGCAGGGAGAAGTGGCTCTCTCTCTCTCTCTCTCACACACACACACACACACACTTAAACAACAAATAATCATCTTGGTGAGTTTGAAAATGCCTGAGATTACTTGGTCTAAGCATTTATGTTCTAATTGAAGCAGCAGAGCCTCGGGGTAGAGGGTGGTAAATAACCCACCAATATGTACACTTCGTATAGCAGGACTCACTCCTTCCTCTACCTCACACTGCCACTTGCCGGCTCAGGCCTAATAAGGCAAAGTGGGTGGTGCTAAAGAGAGTGGGCTCAAATCATTGTCTGGACTTGGAATCCATCTCCATCCCCTGCTAGTGTAACCTCCGGCAAATTATTAATAGTTAACCATTAGCACTTCAGTTTCTCCTTCTGTGAACTGAGAATAACCATGCTTACCTCATGGAGTTGTGGTGAGGATTAGATGAGTTGATGATTATAAAGAATTCAGACAACTGATGGCTGCTGCATACCATAAGTGCTCAGGGAGGATTTTCCTGGCCATTCTATATAAAATGCCTTTCCCTCACTCAGGTGGGTCTCAGTCCCCTCTCCTGCTTTATTCCCTTAGCTCTAAGATAATACATGTGTTATTCACTTTTACTTTCTGACTCCCCACTAGACTACAAGTTCCATGTGCATGGTTCACTGCTATCGTTCTGGTATCTAGAGCAGAATCTGCACTTAGCAAATATTTTTAAATGACTGAAAATGATTTATTATTATTCCACCAACAAAGTTTCAAATGAACCTCTGCTACCTAGAAAGCTGTACTTTGGAGGGTGGGAATATATAATGGTCTTTGGCATGGAAGTTTGTTGAAGTTTCCAGGCCCAAATGAGCTTCAAAATCTAGTTTTTGGATTCTTCCCAGCCCAACATTTATTCTGTCTTTTAAAACAGAATACAATCTGCAGTCCATAACTCAGTTTAGTCTGACCCACAGACTGCTTTAAAACTTTTATTTATATCAATTAAATATTGGAAGATTTCATATGAAAATCTCAATTTAGGGGTCCTGTTGAAAAATACATAAATTTGACCATCCTGGGCTTTGCACTCATGCAGGACTACACCTGGCTGAAAGTGACTTACACTGGGGGTCCACTAATCAAGGCATGCTATTGACAGATTACCTTGTCAGCTTCATTCATTTAGGTATTATACATGCCTTGTCTCTTTGGTGATTTGATTTCACATCCCCTTCTCAGAATGCCATCCATCACTCCTTGAGGCTACAACACTGTGTCTGTCAAACTAATCCCATGCTATACCCTCCCCAGGGCTCTTCCCCTCTTGGAAACACTTCCCTAAATTTCCTGTCCCCTACCAGCTCAAATGTTCTACACTGGCTGGGCGGTGGAATGGCCTTAAGACTCTACCCACACTGCCACACCCTTATATTAATAGCTGTCCCCAAATCCAACCAGTTCCAATGTATTCAATCACAAATGAAGAGTACAGATGGGTGAGGGCTGTGGTTCTCACCCCTCATCTCTGGCTGTACTTTAGAGCTACCTGGGTATTTTAAATTATAGATTCCTGGGTCCTACCACAAATCAAAAAGGTCAGACTCTCTGGGGTTGGGACTTTTGTACTTTGAAAGGCTCATAAAAGTATAGTTATAATTGTGAAACACTGGGTCAGAGGAATTTCAAAAGGGAGAGACCACTGCAGGATAGAGAGATCAGGACAGGTTCCATGAGAAGGAGGTATTCATTGTTGAATTGAGGTGATGGATATATGAGTATTCAATGGACAAACCTATTTTTTTCTTTTATGTTTAAAACTGTTCATAATTAAATGCTAGAGATAAAATGACTATTCCAGTACCTGCCTAGTCCTTATGGTGATTTGACTTTATAACTACTTCTCAGAACATACACACACACACCCCCCCTTGAAAATCTCCAATGAAAAAAACTACTTTAGACAGCAACCTATGTTATTTCAACAAATTTAACACAACTGGTTAGCTTGCCAATTGGTTTCAACCTCAGTATGAAGGAGATTGTAGAAAGTGCAGTATATAGACCCTGTGGTTCCTGTCCAAATGATGAAGACACTGTTCTTTCTGTTCAAATTGCCTGACACCAAAGAATAGTGCAGACTTAGGGCAGATTTATTTTCAGAGAAGCAGACAATCTAGAATTTTAGGTGAAATCTTCCAATTGTTAAATGCTGAAAATGCTTGCAAGTGTAAAATTCGGGTCAGACCATATCCAACTCCTCCTTGTTCTATGTGTGGATAGCTAGTCTGCATCTTCACCTGTACATATTTAAAAATCAACCTTAAGTCAGTCACCATAATTCTCTCACACTATGGCAAGGGCAGTGTGTCCAGTGGCCCAGCCTCTCAGACTAATCATGCTTCCTGTCCTTCTCCCACTGGTGTGTCTTCCCCCAACTCTCCAACATTCTCAAACCCTTCAAGGGCAGCTGAGACAGCCCTACTTCTGGGAGTCCTCCTTAACCATTTCAAATTCAAATCTCTGCTGTCCCTGCCCTTCACTCATATCACTAGACAGTTAAGCATGGATGTCTCTATACTTTTATTTAAACTCCTCCATGTGTGTTGTTCACAATTAACTACTTCGTGAATGACTGAGGTATGGACACAGCATAACGGAATGCTGATGGAAGACTCCATGTAAGATGGAGCCGGTCCTCCAGGACCAAGAATGAACTTTGCCCAATACCAACAAGGCAGCCTTCAGGACAAGAAAAGGTAACGGGACCCATCCTGTTGACAGCCAAGATGGAATTACAGGTAATTCTCACCTCTTTTTTGGCTCTCAGGAGCCCCGTGGCCATTTTCCTGGTCTCCTGAGTGCTCTCCTTGGAGAAGGGCAAAGCCTCAGAAGATAGATCTGGGGATGTGAAGAGAAATGAGAGAGTCCCTAGGCGGAAACTCCCTCCCCACGAGGCGAAGCGGAGTCTGCTCCAGAGCTCCGCACAGGGGGTCGAGGATGTCACAGAAATCACCAGCGCAGCCCAATTCCCGTCCGGAGCCCGGGAAAAGGGACCCAGGATGACCCAGCACCCTCAAGCTCAGCCCCAAGCTTTGGCCAGGGAGTGAAGCCCTTGTCCCTCAGCAACGAAGTGAGGATTTGTCTCCTAAACCTGTGGACTCGAATGAAAGGAAAATGGCCTGGAGGTGCCTACGGGAGAGCGCCCGAGTTCAGAGACGGCTCTGCCTCTCCCAGCCTGCGTCTCCGTGACTAAAACGGGACAAGCAGAGGGACGTGCTGACTGACTGTAGAGCACTCACGCAACGCGGATGCACTGTTCAGATCCTGAGGCCGAAGGTCGGGTAACGAAGTGCGGAGGTGCCGGAAAGACCCGAACAGGCATCCCTGCCCCGGTGGCCCAACAGCCTAAGGGCCAGCCCCATCGACCGGAAGTGCTCCTTACGCCAACGGTCCACGCTGGGAGGGGGCTGTGGGGGCGGACGGAAGTGACCGCACAGGCCTCTGGGGAATGTAGTTTCGGAGAAGGGAGGCGGAGGGGTGGCTTCGTCCATGCAGGGTGACTCCGACAACTGCGCCACTCACACAACCAAGTTTGGGAGCCCATTGTTAAGATGCCCAGACGGCGAGGTTCTCAAGTTTCTCCTCCGAGGGCCAATGAGATCTGCTGTCCGTGAGAGCGAAGGACTCTAGAATATGTGGTCCCGGCGCTCCTCTGGTGTGTTTCGGCGGCCGGTGGCCAGACTGTGTACGCTGACCTGCAGCTGAGCACCTGAGCTGAGCTCACCCACTAAAGCCTCCGCCCTGGCGCGCCATTCTGGGAGCAGAAGCCAAGGTCGGGACGGGAGTGGTTCAAGACAAGGCACTTGGGGCGTGATACAGGGGGGTGATGCTCCGTTGGGACTCCTGGTTTCAGGGCGACACTGATTAGATTCAGGAGTTCCATTCACTTACAACACTGATTGGACCTGGGAAGGGATGTTGGGCTGCAGAAGACCTTGTGGAGTTTAATCCTGGAAATTAACATACTCTCTCATAAAAGTGCAAAATGAGAGTCTTTCTCACCAAGCCATAAATGCCTGTTTCAAAGGTCATTTTCCCCCACCAGGCCATAAATGCCTGTTTATTCCAAGGTTCCGATTTGAGATCTTTCTTCTTATTCTTTATATGTGAGAACATTTCTTGAAGAGGATAGTTGTCATTATCTTGCCTATGAAACACTAAAAGCGATGGTTATTGAATGATCTTAATTTTATTTATGGTATGATTAAAATATGGTTAATAATGAATATGGTTAAAATATTGAATGGTTAAAATACTAGATGTGTTTTTATTTTATTTAACTGTTTTTGAGTTATTTCATAGGAGGAATAAAAATGTTAATAGTCATCACAAAAATGCCTTTCAATACAAAAACAGAGGAGAGTCCTGGGAACTTACCCCAGATGGCTGCAGTTCAAATACCATTCCCAACAGTCCCAGGGATGTCCTGAGACCACCTCTATTCCCTTACCTTTTTACTGCAAGGGAGCAAAGAGCCACAGGAGTCACATGCTGCCAACCCAAGGTCCACCAGTGGCAGGTATTTGCATCTGCTGCCTGCCACATCCATCCTGGAGGGGATTTGTGGTTGTTGCTTGGACCTGTCCCAGACTGAGCGACTTCAAGACATGGCGATAAGCCTTGGGGAAGTTCAGGCTGCAGGTCCGTTGAGCCCATCATAGCAGAATCCTGTGACCTCCTGGAGGCTGGGATTGATGCCGAAATCTCCCGGGATTGGAATTAAAAGGGGCATTCAGGAACACTCTTTGATTATGTCATGCTGTTTTTCCCAGAAAGTGTTCTCTACAGCTCAGACATTTTTGAGTCTTTTATCTTTGAAGCCAAGGGTTTCCTATGCATTCACATCTCTCAAGAAAAACCTCAAATGACTTCACAATCACCAAACCTCCATCCCTCGAAATATGGACGACTTTGTTCATTCCCATAGCTTCTGTCGACATCCAGGTGCTCAAATTTCTGACTCTAATCAGGATTCTTCTCTAGAACTTTGGGGACAATATACCCACGAACTTTTTGAACCTTTCCACACAGACGTCACATTGGCAATGACGACACAGCACGTTCAGAACACTACGCGAGCGCGCAGCGAGGGTGGGAGGCGGGGGCTGCTGCTTGAGTCTTTTGCCTTGCGGGGAGTCTCCTCAGCGCCTGCGAAATTAAAACTGTCAGGCCAGGCGAGTCATCCTGATGAGGGACCCCCTTGGCAGACCCTCACAGAAGAGCCTGCGCATAAGACAACAGCGCTAATGCTCACAACTGCTGCTCCACTATGGCGAAGGCAGTGGCTGCCTGGAAGCAGGACCTATAGCTGTGGCAGCTCCAGCAGCCTGTGTGGATATTAAAAGGCTGTCTGGTGAGTGTATGGAATTCCTGAATCCAATTAGTGATTGGGACGAAGCAGGATTACATTTATTTAAATTGAATGATATGTAGATTAGATTGGATAAAATACAGGTTGGCTCACATAACAAAGCCATAAACTCATTTCAGTGTGATTGTGGAACAGGATAAAAGGCCTTGCAAGCCTAAAAGTAGAACATTTATATTGAACAATACTGTTAACCAGGCTACACAATTTACCTCGTTTTCACTAGTTTGTACGTGCACATCATCTGTGCGTGTATAGTTCTATGCAATTTGACCTCAGGTATAGATTCCTGTAACCACCACCATGATCAGGATACAGAACAGTTCCTGGAAAGTCTGTGTTGAGACATCCTCTGTCTTGGGTTTTGCTACTAAGCTTTATAGTCTGTATAAACTCACAGATTAATTATTTTACATGTATTTTTTATTATTTCAATATATTTAGGGGATACAAGTACAGTTTTGTTACATGTATATATGATATTGTGGTGAGATCTGAGCTTTTAGTGTACCCATCACCAGAATAGTGTACATTGTACACAAAGGGTAATTGTTCATCCTTTATGTCCTAACGGTCCTGCTCTAAGGACCCCTTGGAGCCGAGCTCTGGGTTGGTTCCTGGTGGAGGCCCAGCTTCAGGGTGAGGTGAGAACAGTGGCAGTCCCCTATGGATCCGATTTTAGGTTGGATAGTGTAGTCAGGTATGGGCTTACATGGTGGGGGTGAAATGTGGTGAGGGGACTTGGGATTGTTGGGGCACCTGAGGTTACCAGAGTTTCCAAGGGCAGGGCTAAGATGACAATTCACTGATCCTTGTGTCCCCTACCTCTCTGGGACCAGGTATCACCCTATTCTCCAAGGCCAGGGGCCCTTACCTGTCCCCACTCCTGCTCAGCAAAGGGGGATGCACTGACCTAGGCAAGTCCGAGAGGCTGCAAAGATAGCCCCGAAAGCCATGAGACCTCTGCTATTCTATTATTGTAGTGGAATACAACAGTGCTAGTTGTATTCTAGTTCAAGCCCAAGACTATTAATGCTGGTTGAGAATAGTATGCATTTCAGCATATATATCCATTAATTTTTTTTTTTTTTTTTTTTTTGAGACAGAGTCTCGCTCTGTTGCCCGGGCTAGAGTGCCATGGTGTCAGCCTAGCTCACAGCAACCTCAAACTCCTGGGCTTAAGCAATCCTTCTGTGTCAGCCTCCCGAGTAGCTGAGACTACAGGCATGTGCCACCATGCCCAGCTAAAAAAATATATATATTTTTAGGTTTCCAGATCATTTCTTTCTATTTTTAGTAGAGTCAGGATCTCGCTCTTTGTCAGGCTGATCTCGAACTCCTGACCTAGGGCGATCTTCCCACCTCGGCCTCCCAGAGTGCTAGGATTATAGGCATGAGCCACCACGCCCAGCCCTATGTCCATTAATTTTCAAGGCGATTTTATGTATATTTCTGTTTTTCTCCCCCAAATTATAGCTATATGAGGTATTCACTAGATAATAGAAGTCATTAAAGTAGAACAGGAATACTTTTATAATAAAAATAATTGAAAAAAATTTTATCTAGAATTTATTACAACACTAAAAATAAGAAAATAATTTAATCACCCATTAGGGCCACAATGAATGGTGGTGAAATGAGGTGTCAGTCAGTCTTCTGCTTTGTTATATATAACCCTCCTAATATGGCAAAATTTAGATTAGTGGTTGCCAGGGGTTAGGGACAGGGAGTAGGGGGAGAAGATGGTATGTCTATAAAGAGATAGAGGCCGGGCGCGGTGGCTCACGCCTGTAATCCTAGCACTCTGGGAGGCCGAGGTGGGCGGATCGTTTGAGCTCAGGAGTTCGAGACCAGCCTGAGCAAGAGCGAGACCCCATCTCTACTAAAAATAGAAAGAAATTATATGGACAGCTAAAAATATATATAGAAAAAATTAGCCGGGCATGGTGGCGCATGCCTGTAGTCCCAGCTACTCGGGAGGCTGAGACAGGAGGATCGCTTGAGCTCAGGAGTTTGAGGTTGCTGTGAGCTAGGCTAACGCCACGGCACTCACTCTAGCCTGGGCAACAGAGTGAGACTCTGTCTCAAAAAAAAAAATAAATAAAAAAAAAATAAATAAAGAGATAGAATGAGTAATCTTTGTGGTGGTGCAAGTTTTGTATCTTGATTGTAGTGGTCGTTACATGAATCTACATGTGAGATAAAACTGTATAGAATTATACAGACACACATCCACAAGGGCATATAAAACTGGTGAAATCTGATAATACCTGTGGATTTTACCAATGTCAAATCTGATATTTTACTATTGTTATGTAAGATGTTACCATTAGCAGAAACTAGGTGTAGGGTACACAAAGTAAATAGTACTATGGGGTATTATTTCTACAACTTCCTATAAATCTGTAATTATTTCTCAATAAAAATATGTTTTAAAGTTCCAGGAGAAAAAACAAACTGTAAGAATGGACTATTCACAGAAAAAAAATGAGTCACCATAAATGTTTTAAAGGCCTCACCATAATCCATTTGTTGAACAAGAGAAAGTGAGCTTTTCACATCCACTGGGCCCTTACCTGGTACACATAAAATCACTAGCATCTGCATCCCCATTTAAGGATCTAGAAATCAAAGAAAGCTTTGTTAGGATATATTTAAATTGCCCCTGCTCTGATGCTGGTAATTATCCTTGGCTTGACATATTAGAATGCTAACCACATTTCATAATGTATGTGAATGATTTCTTTCCCTCACCTGAAAACCAACCCAAATGTACGCTGATTTTTTTCCCAAGTGGAGAGTCAATCATCCCAACAATTAAATAATTCTTTTCTTGCCCTACTGCTTTCAACTAGGGCAAAGACTTGTGTTTAAGGTAAAATTTTTTTTTAAATGTAAAAATTGGCCTAAAACAAATGCTATATACTGATTTTCATTATCCCAATTAACATTATGAAGAGAGAGTAAAAAAATAATACCTTGTCAGGCTTGTTTTGTGTATGGTAAAGAGAATTTATTCTATATGTGTTATCATCTGATCAAGAATATGTATGTATTTTTAAATTGTGGCTATAGGCCCAGGTTTTCCCCATCCACTTGATTCTTATTTTAGAGAAATCAGGAAAATAAATAAAGGCAAGAAAGGATTTTGAAAAACCAATATAATTTTGACAACCAGATTTATCACCATTGTCATATTTGCTTTCATTCTTTTATTAAATAAATATTACAGGTAAATATAACAACTCCAAGCAAATCTTTCCTGCATCCCAAAAGGCATCCAATGTCATATATGGATCAATGACCAATACACAGTACTGTTCTTTGCACCATCTTATTAAATTATACAAATCTCATACAATGTTTCATTGTGCATTTTGTTTTTCTCTCAATATTATATACTGTAATCTATCCACGTAACTGTATGTAAATTTTGTGTCTTCTCTCTAAATACTGTATTCTATCAAAGAAAAAAATCACATTGTATTGATCTATGCCTCTATTGATGGAAATTTGTTATATCCAACTTAGACAAACCATGATGCTGTGAACAGTTACATGTATCTCTTTGCACACATATGTGGGTGCCTATGAGGCCAAAACATCAAAATAGAATTGATTGTTCCATGTTTACATGTTTTTAAGGAAATCCGTTACTCTAATAGATATATTCTATTTTCATCATAGTGTGAGAATTTTGCTTTTGATACTCTGGTCATCAATCTATTTGGATCTTATTTTTGTATATGGTATAAGGTAGAAAATTAACTTTTTTCTCATATGGGCCTTTCATTTATTGACTATGCCACTAATTCCACAATGATTTCAATAGTATTATGACACACAAAATTCCAATATCTTCTTGGATTTTTGTATCAATCCTCAATATTTATTGTTTCTACTGATTAATTTATTCCCTCTATAACATAGTTTAAATGACATCTTTAAATAAGTATATGATGATATATAATAGAGTGTGTCTTCCCTATTTGCTTTTTCAAATTTGTTTCAGCTATTTTTGTCCTCTACTTTTCCATAAAAAATTTTTGAATCAGTTTGTGAAGTTCCTTAAAATATAACTGATGTAAATTTTAAATGTAAGTAGAATAAACTTACAGAGTTGGGAGAGAACTTACATTTTTACAAAGTCAAGTCTTTTGGGACATAATGTTCTTCTGTGCCTTTCAAGATATTTTATAATTTTATATATATGTCTCATAAATCATTGTGTTTATTCTTAGATATTTTCTATCTACATATTTTCCAATTAATTTTTTGTATAAAAGGTTATTTTTAGAGTTCCTCTTTTTTTCCAATCTTCTTTTTCTTGCTTAAGACATTGGCTGAGAGTTCAACTATTATGCTGATATGCTGATAGCAGACATCTTGTTTCAGATTTTAATGAAATTCTTATTAAATATTATGGATAAGTAAAATGTCTGCTTAAGGTTTTAGATAATCAGCTTTTTCATTATGCAATTTGTCAACCTGGTAAGAATTCTGTTTCGTAAGTTTGTGACTTCTTCAGACGGCTTTCCCACATTCATAGTTTTCTGCTCTAGAACCATTTGTGTAATGTGCAATGAGGTGTTAATTCCTTGCAAAGGCTTTCCCATATTCACAATGTTCATAGGATTTCTAATGAGTGTGAATTCTCTGGTGTCTAACAAGGTGTGACTTTTGGCTGAAAGCCTTGCCACATTCATTACAGTGATAAGGCTTTTCACCTGTATGTTTTCTCATATGAAGAGTAAGAGATGAGATTTGAGAGAATGCTTTTCCACACTTACTACAGTCAAAGGGTTTCTCACCTGTATGGCCTCGTATATGTATAGTAAGGGATGAGCTTTGAGAGAAGGCTTTTCCACATTTATTACATTCATAGGGTTTCTCACCTGTATGACCTCTCATGTGCACAATAAGGGAAGTTCTTTGAGAGAAGGCTTTTCCACATTCATTACATACATAGGGCTTCTCACCTGTATGACTTCTCATATGTAAATTAAGCAGTGAGCACTGAGAGAAGGCTTTTCCACATTTATCACATTCATAAGGCTTTTCCCCTGTGTGACTTCTCAAATGAAGAGTAAGGGATGCAATTTGAGAGAAGGCTTTACCACACTCATTACAATCGTAAGGTTTCTCTCCAGTATGAACTTTCTGATGTGTAATAAAATTTTGCTTTTGGCTGAAGGCTTTACCACATTCATTGCATTCATAGGGTTTTTCTCCAGAATGAATTTTTTCATGAGCAATGAGATTTGATTTCTGGCTAAAGGCTTTCCCACATTCCTTACATATATAGGGTTTTTCCCCAGTATGAATTCTCTGGTGTCTAACAAGATTTGACATCTGAATGAAAGCCTTCCCACATTCATTACATTCATAAGGTTTCTCTCTAGTATGAATTTTTTGGTGTGTAATGAAGTTTTTCTTATGGCTGAAGGCTTTTGTACATTCGTTACATTCGTAGGGTTTCTCACCAGTGTGGCTTCTCATATGTACAGTAAGGGCTGAGCTTTGAGAGAAGGCTTTTCCACACTCATTACATTCATAAGGTTTCTCACCTGTATGAATTCGAACATGTATAATAAGCATGGAAAACTGAGAGAAGGCTTTCCCACATTTATCACATTTATAAGGTTTTTCCCCTGTATGACTTCTCATATGAAGAGCAAGGGATGCAATTCGAGGAAAGGCCTTACCACATTCATTGCATGCATAAGGTTTCTCTCCAGTATGAACTTTCTGATGTGCAATGAGGCTTTGTTTCTGGCTGAATGCTTTTCCACATTCATTACATTCATAAGGTTTCTCTCCAGTATGAATTTTTTCATGATCAATGAGATTTGATTTCTGGCTGAAGGATTTCCCACATTCCTTACATGCATATGGTTTCTCTCCAGTATGAATTCTTTGATGTCTAAGGAGATTTGACATTTTAATGAAAGCTTTCCCACATTCATTACATTCAAAAGACTGCTCCTGACTGTGAATTTCATAATGTTTAATGAGTTTCTCTTTGTGGCTGAAGGCTTTTCTACAGTTATTACATTCATAGGGCTTCTCTCCAGTATGAATTCTCAGGTGTCTGATGAGGTCCAATGTTTGATTGAAGCCTTTGCCACAATGATTACACTTAAAGGGGGTTATTCCAAGATGGGATGAGCTATTACCATATGATTTCACAGGTTCAATATATTCACAACGTTTCTTTCTTATAAGGCATTCCACATTATTATGGCAGTCAAAATTATGTTCTAAACACTTTCCAAATAAGTCATATTCATAGAGATTGTGTCCAGAAGGAACAAAATCTGAGTTCAGAGGAAATACATTTGCAAATTTCTTATGACATTTATTGACTTTTTCTTCAGTCAGTGTTTTCTTGAATTTACCTTCAACTTGTCTCAAAAGACTGTTCTGGTTTTTCTGATTCTCATCAATTCCCCATATTTCTCCTAAAATGGAATGCAAACAAATGTCACTTGTGAACCTTTTTCCAATATTGTAAAACCAAGAAAATTAAAAAAAATATATTCTATTATGTGATTGATTCTTGCTTTAAGACCTACTCTCCCATTATTAAACATATTTCAAATGTATGTATCTCCTATCTCCTAATTTTTCAGAAGGAAATTCCAGGAAAGGAAATATGAGTAGAGGCAGATATTTATAAATACAAATAGGTTTGATTGCTTTTGAAAGGGATCTGAAAGACGAAAAACAACTATTAGATAAATGCAGCATAACTTTTAGGGAGATGCAGAATGTACAAATAGAGTAAGAAATAATGGCACAGAAAAAAAAATGTAAAGTTAAAACATCATAAGATCATTTTGCAGTACTCTATTGAAATACATTTTTATAAACTGACGCGAATACTTTTCTGAAAAATGCAAATTACCAACACTGACTCTAGAAATGCAGAAAACTTATCTAGACAAATTTCTATAAAATGAACAGAAAAATATAAAAAGCAACTCCCTAAAACTAAATAAAAAGACCCAAAGAGATTCACATGGGAATACCAATAAAGATATAAAGAACAACTCACATTGTACAAAATGCTACAAAAGAAAAAAGAAAGGAGAATATTTTTTGTTTGAAACAAACATAATATTAACACCAAAACCTGAAAAACAGGACACACCAAAAAAGTAAACTATCCACCAATTTCATTTACCCAATGAAAATAATCAATGTAAAACATCAAAATGACCCAGAAGAAAAAAAGTGTCCCAGAAGCACAGTAAATATACCTGAGTAGATTTTTTCCAGGAATATGTTTTAAAATTAGAAAATATATTATATAAAAGGAAATACATTAATAGGTAAAAAATTAAAAATCAAGCAATCATTTCCATAGATATTAAAAAGATGAAAAAACTCAATATCTATTTTCATTTAAAAATCCTTTATAAAATAGGAATGGGCAAACACTCACTTAACTTGAGAATGAAGTACAGTACAAACCAAACACCAGCACTATACTTAATGAGAAAAATCCAGAAACATTCACATTAAAGTCAGGAATAAGAGAAGACGAGTACTATCACTGCTATTATTACAGTATAGTGCAATTAAATGAAAGAAATCAGAAGAATAAAAAATTGGAAAAGAAAGATAAAATTAACATTTGTCAACAATAAAACTGTTTAACTGAAAAATCAAGTCACTAGGCCTTAGTCAGCAGCCCTAGTAAACTAAGACAAAAGGCATAACACATTTTGGAAAACAACATTCAGCAGCATAAAGACGGCATTCACAAGTTAATCAATCAATTTAAAGTTGTTTCAATAAAAATGTTTGAAAATACAAGTAATAATGCAAAGGAAAATGACACTAGGGTTGTCATCATGGAGGGGAAATGAGTAAGAGAAGAAGAATTACTTTTCAACTTAAAAAATTTGTGCTATGAGCAGCATGTGTTATATATTCAAAAATGTAAACATATAAAATTGTTCTAAACACCGTAGTAATCAACAAAATGAGAAAAAATAATGGGAAGGTAAAAACTGGATGAAAGGATTGGAACATAAGACTGGAGGTGCCCACCTAGGTTGACTGGATAGAGAGCAAATATACTGAGCAGAGGAAGAAAAACAGTAAGAAATTGAAGTTAAATATTGCATAATAAATACATGAGTTTATCTCTGATTCCACCCAAAATCACACTAATAACTTTAAAAAGTATAAACTAACAAAGACAAAGACCCTAAGAGATAACAATAGACAATAGATGTAAACATAATTGTAGCAGATGGAAGAAAATTAAGGACTATTACATGACACAAAAACCGAGAAAGCTGAAACCCAAGTGCCTGCAGAGGAAGATGTCAAAAAACAAAACCCAATTCCTACTATATAACTAAAGAAAGGCTCAGGAATTAGAGAAATCATGTACCATGAAAGGTGGGAATGATGGAGGGGTTAAAAATAAGAGAAAGATTGGAAGTCTATATGGCAGACAGATGCCTGCATTGTACAATGAGGTGCGTATCACTCCTCTACTTTAGAGGAGATGGGACACTCCTCTCTTGTTCTGGAGTAATGGAACCAGAGAGGTTCTAGAGTCAGGGACACCAGACAGAAGTGACAAGGAACTGTCTCAAACATCGGGAGAATAAGTGAAAGTCTACATAATTAAGGAGGAAACATGAAGTCTCTTATTGCTGCTTACCTCCAATGAGAAAAATGGAGATTTTTCTCCCTTTCTGTGAGATTGAGAATAAAGTGAGGGAAAAATTCCTGTGAAGCTGTCCTGTAAACAGGTAAAGTTAGAGACTTGGTTGCAGGTTATATATGTAGAGAAGGCAGCATGCTAAGCTCTTTGGTCATTTCAGCTATAGTGAAAAAGAGAAGAACAATTAAGCAAAAGATGGTGAGGGAGAAGGTAACATCCGAGTCATCACTGTACATCAAACAGAAGTGGAAGAGAATTTCAAAGGCAAGATCAAAATATCAAATGTGACTATAAAGACTCGATGTTTCAAGATGGTGGATTTTAAAAGTCTGTGGTATCTTTTCCTTGCTATAAACAAGGAGAATGAAAAGTCATTGATTCTTCAATGATCTGAGGAGATAGCTGTAAACCCACTTATAAGAAATACAATGAAGACTAGAACACAGGAAGAACGATTTCAAGAGAAGACAGCTGTTCGTGCTGATTTGAGAAGAGCAAGCAGTTGACAGTGTCAAAATAGATATCATACCTTGAAGGTCAGAATTAATTAACCAATGCTTACAATGTTAAAATTTGGGAGTGTAGAGTGGTTACAAAATACTTGATATCCTAAGATGTCTGAGAAGCCAGATCTGAACAGGGAAACACTACAACATATGTTGCTTTAGGAAGAACTCTGTTGGGGTAGGTAAGGATGTAAGATTCAGAGCCATGCAATTTTATAGCCGGCATAAAATTCTCACTTGCGGCTGCAGATCCTTTTTGGATGAGAAGCAATAAAGCCTAAACATACTTAGATATGCACAACCATAAAGAACAAAGGGCTTCAATATGAAGTATGGATGCATTTCTATGTCAAGGGTTGGCAAACTTTCTTAAAGTGTTAGTAAATATTTTAGGCTTTGTGTGTTATATAGTCTTTGCAGCAACTACTCAACTTTGCCACTGTAATATGAAAGTCGTTATAGACAAGATGTAAATGATTAGGTATGGCTGTGTTCCAACAAAATTTTATTTACAAAAACAAGTGGCTGGCCTACAGGGCATACTTTGTTGACCTCTTCTCTATATTACAGCATTCCTTTTCCTTCCCCAACATTAACTTTCTTAAAACAGCAGGTCAAAAAAAATTATCCTCAGTCAAAAATGAGAAGTTGGAATCAGATTTATAAAAAACTGTTATAAGAGAAAAAAGTAAAGAAACATGATGTAAAGAAAGCAGGCAAAAATACAAACTAAAAAATTTATGACACATAGATGATAATCTTGACTAAATGTAATGCAATGAATTTGAAAAAACTTAATGAAAATAAAATCTATAAATCAAGAGCTCAAAATAGAAACATAGGCATACCTTATCTGAAATATTGTGGATTTGGTTCCAGACCACCACAATAAAGTGAGTACCACTATCAAGCAAGTCATACAAATTTTTTGGTTTCCCAGTGCATACATGTTATATTTACAATATACTGTAGTCTATTAAGTTTACAGTACCATTATGTCTAAAAATACTTTATTGCTAAAAAATGCTAATGACCATCTGAGCAGTCAGCAAGTAGTAATCTTTTTGCCGATGTAGGGTCTTGCCTGAATGTTTATGGCTGCTGACTGATCAAGGTGGTGGTTACTGAAGTTTGGGGTGGTTGTGGCAATTTTTTACAATAAGACAACAATGAAGTTTGCTACATCAATTGACTTTCCTTTCATGGAAGATTTCTCTGTAGCATGTGATGCTGTTTGATAGCATTTTACCCACAGAACTTTTTTTCAAAATTGGAGTCAGTCTTCTCAAACTCCACCACTACAGGTTTATGAAATATTCTAAATTCTTTGTTGTCATTTCATCAATGTTCACAGAATCTTCCCTGGGAGTAGATCCCATCTCAAGAAATGACTTTCTTTGTTCATCCATAAGAAAAAACTTGTCATCCATTCAAATTTTATCATGAAAATGCAGAATTCAGTCACATATTTAGGCTCTACTTCTAGTTCTAGTTCTCTTGCTATTTCCACCATATCTGCAATTACTTCCTCCACTGAAGTCTTGAACCCCTAGTGTCATCCATCAGGGCTGGAATCAACTTCTTCCAAACTCCTTTTAATATTAGTATTTTGACCTCCTCCCATGAGTCAGAAATGTTCTTAATGACATCTAGAATGGTGAATGCTTCTCAGAAGGTTTCTAATTTACTTTTCCCAGATCCATCAGAGGAATCACTATCAATGGCAGTTATGTAGTCTTACAAAATGTATTTCTTAAATAACACTTGAAAGTTGAAATTACTCCTTTGTTCCATGGACTGCAAAATGGATGTTGTATTCACAGGCATGGAAACAACATTAATCTCCTTGTACATCTCCATCAGAGTTCTTGAGTGACTAGATTCAGTGTCAATAAGCAATAATATTTTGAAAGAAATCTTTTTTTCTTAGTGATATATCTCAATAGTGGGCTTAAAATATTCAGGAAACTATGCTGTAAACAGATACACTGCCATCTAGGCTTTGTTGTCCCATTTATAGGACAGGTAGAGTAGATTTAGCATAATTCTTAGGGACCCTAGAATTTTCAGAATGGTAAATGAGCACTGGCTTCAACTTAGTCACCAGCTGTATGAGCCACTAACAAGAGAGTCAGCCTGTCCTTTGAACCTTTGAAGCCAGGCATTGACTTTTCCTCTCTGGCTATGAAAGGCCTAGGTGGCATCTTATTCCAATAGAAGGCTGTTTCATCTACATTAACAATCTTTTGTTTAGAATAGCTACCTTCATCAGTCATCTTAGATATCATCTGGATAACTTTCTGCAGCTTCTACATCAGCACTTGGCTGGCTGCTTCACCTAGCACTTTTATATTAGGGAAACAGCTTCTTTCCCTAAACCTCAAAAACCAACCTCTGCTAGCTTCAAACTTTTCTTCTACAGCTTCCTCACCTCTCTCAGCCTTCATAGAATTGAATAGTTAGGTCCTTGCTCTGCATTATGCTTCGGTTTAAGGGAATGTTGTAGTTGGTTTTATCTTCTGTCCATACCACTAAAACTTTCTCCATATTAGCAATAAGGCTGTTTCATTTTCTTATTGTGCATGCGTTCACTAAAGCAGCACTTTTAATTTCCTTCAAGAACTTGTTCTTTGCATTCACAACTTGGCTAACTGGTGCAAAAGGCCTAGCTTTTGGCTTATCTTGGCTTTTGACATGTGTTCCTCACTAAGCTTAATCATTTCTAGCTGTTAATTTAAAGTCAGAGATTTGCATCTCTTCCTTTCACTTGAACATTTAGAGACAGAGGTAAGATTATTATTTGGCCTAATTTCAATATTGTTGTGTGTCAGGGGATAGGGAAGCACGCGGAGAGGGAAAGAAACAGGGGAATGGCCCATCAGTGGAGCAGTCAGAACACATACATTTATTAAGTTTGCCATTTCATATGTATACAGTTTGTGGCACCTCAAAACAATAATAGTAGGAACATCAAAGATCACTGATCACAGATAACCATAACAGGTATAACAATAACAATACAATGACAATGTTTGAAATATTGCAAGAATTACAAAACTGTGACACGGAGACACAAAGTGAGCACATGTTGTTGGAAAAATGGTGCCAATAGATGTTAGATGCAAGGTTGCCACAAACCTTCAATTTGTAAAAAAAATGCAATATCTACAAAACACAATAAAACAAAGTACAATAAAATGAGGTATGCCTGTATCAATGGATGAGGAAGAAACAATATGAAAACAGAAATGGGTAAAAAGTTTACCAGCAGAACCAAGGAAATAATTGAAAGAGAAAAATAAAACCACCACAGAAATGAAGAATACTATTGCATGGGGGGAGAACTAGGACTTTCATTACTGGAATTATAGTACAGTAACCTCACCATTGCAGAACAAAATAATGGATAAAACAGATATTCTAATGCATTGCTGGGCTTATAGGAAGTAGCATATATCTCCAAGAACATCTCTCCACCCACTTATCCCACACAAAAAAATGAACAAAACAAAAACAACTAGTAGCTAAAACTAGAGAACACTATGAACAATTTCACACAACAAGTTTGAAAACACATATAAAACAAATTCTTAAATATAACAGATGACCTTGGGACATCAACATGGCAAATTTTTACAGATACAGAGGAAATTTAAATATTCATGAGAATTACTTGGTCAACTCTGTGAAAATTAATTTGAAAACTAAGATTAAGTGGATAATCTCCTGGAAAAATATAACCTGTTGCAAAAAAGTAATGCCAAAAGAGACAAAAATATCTACATAGAACAGTTATAAAAGAAACAATGAAAACAGTTGTCAAGGAAACTTCCCTCAAAAATCCACAAGGTCTAAATAGTTCAATAGGCAATATCTACCAAATTTTTAAGGGAGTTATAACACCAATGCTATATAAGTGTTCTAGAACATGAAGGAAAGCTTCCAAATTCTATTTATGAAACAAGCATAATATTTCCATCATAGCCTTAAAAAGTTAAAACAATTATTTAAATTCATAGCAAACATGAGAAGATGAGTCATCATTAAGAAATATGTAAATATAATTCACCAATATATATAAAAGGAAAAAAATTATATGATAATATATAGGAAAAGATTGTTTCAACTACATGAACATTAAAAAAAAGTCAAGATGGCAAAAAGTACTTCAAAAAGGAATTACTTCTTTGGGAAAAAATACACGAAAAACATATGGCAGGTAAAAGGCCAATCACCTTAATGTGCTGAGTTCATACAAATTAAAGACTTGATACAAAAAAAGGCAAAAGAAAAAAACTGTTCATAAAAAAAGAAATATAGATTTTAAACATATGAAAAGATGCTTGCTTTCACTCAAAGGAAATGTTAATTCAAACTATAATTGGTTATAATTTTTCAGCTATCATATTGGCAAAGATTTAAAAACATGCTAATAGACTATGTTGATAAAAATATAAATTATTACAGTCTCCTTAGAGGGAAAAAATGATTTTATCAAATTAGAAATACATGTATAAATGCATATGCATGTAATATGTATACATGCATGTCTATATGTATGTGTATGTATGTATATACACATATATCACACATACACATGCATATATACATGACAAATATAGCAGAAAATGGGAGCTAACAAAAAAATCAGCACTTATGTAAAACTTTTATTGAAGTAAAAGGGTGGTAGTGATTACTGAAGTATGAGAGCAAAAGCTAAAAATACAGTGGGAAGTGTGACTATGGGTATAAAATATAATGCTAAGGCATTTAGAACGGAAGAAAAAAAGAGAAAGTAGAAAGTAAAGGACTAGAAATATCAACAGGTTTATTTGAACAACTGCAAATCCATGAATGTCTGTATGCAAAAGGAAAGGATCCTGTGTATAAAGGTGGGTGGAGAGACTGAACATGCTAATAATAGAATGATTATCAAAGGAAGGCTGAAAACTAATAAAGAAAAGTTGGTACCTAGAACATAGGTAAGAAAGCCAATCAGACCTCTAAATTTTGAGGAAAGAAGTTAAGAATGGTATTTAGAAGTGACATATTAGGCATATAAAGAGTTCACACCAATTGTCACGATAGAAGTCTATAGCCTTCAGGAAAATACATTTTAAGAACATCTCAGAGGGATCAACTACTCATTGACTAACCATTAATAGGGTCCTGACCCCTCCTTACCTGTCAGTTTCCCTCTCACTAACCTGGACAGTGTCTCCTTAATACTTCTTCCTCCAGCACCCATGGTTCTTCTTCTTGCTCCAATTTGAAAATCACATCAGGTTTGGTGAATGGACAGCCTGTCAAAGAGAAGTAACACAGATTTGGGCAAATGTACTAGGAACAAAGATCCACCCAAGAATTGAGGCTGCATAAGGGAAATCAGGCTTTCCGAAGGACAAGAAAATGTGGCTTCCTGGGATGCTGCCCACTGAAATATAACCAAGGATGACCATTTGCTCTGAGAGCTGCAGCATGGACATGCACGTGAGCAGTGTTGTTGTACACTGAAGACTTTCCTTCTTTTTAAAGCTGAATAGTATTCCATTCTATGTACATATCACGTTTTCTTTATCCATTCATCTGTCCATGGTCATTGACATTGTTTCCATATCTTGGCTATTGCAAATGGTGCTGCATTGAACACAGTAGTGCTACTATCTCTTCAAGATCCTAATTTCAATGATTTTGGATATATACCCAGCAATGGGCATGATGGATCATGTAGCAGTTCTATTTTATTTTTTGAGGAAACTCCATACTGTTTTCTGTACTGGCTGCACCATTTTACATTCCCATTAACAGTGTGCAAGAGTTCCAATTTCTCCACATCCACACCAACATTTGTCTTTTTTTTTTTTTTTTGGTAATAGCCATCTTGACAGCTGTGAGCTGCAGCATGGATGTTCACGTGAGCAGAGGCCTCTCAAGGCTAAACTCACTCTAGCATTTAAAAGTTCCACACATTTCAGAAACACTGAAGAAAAAATGTACTTTATTTCCAGAGTTTGAATTATATAGTAAATTACTCTTACCTACTGTGATTAAGTTGTTATAGTTTTCTAGCATTACATTTCGATACAGGTTCCTCTGAGCAGGATCCAATTGCTTCCACTCCTCCTGGGTAAAGTCGATAGCCACATCTTTGAATGTCACTGTTTCCTGTAACGACACACTCCTATTCAATCTGAAGTTATCCATCTTAATTGATGTGGACAAAACATACAGAACCTTGTTCTGATATTACTCAGAAGTTGTCAAAAAACTTTACCTGGTTTTATTATTTTCTAAAAAAAGAAAAACATCATATTAGCAACATTCTGTCAATTTATATTCATTCACTAATTTAGCAAGCATATATCTTTAATAACTACCATGGGTTAGAGAGGAGATCTTGGGCCCCAATTTATACTGAGTGTAAAAGAAAGAGAAAAATAAAACTTGACTCAGGTTAATTGGTTTGAGAACTCACAAGATAACAAAGGCAGGAAAAAATGAAAGCAGGATTTGGACAGAAGCAGAAACAGGGACAGAATGATAGGCAAAATTTGAAGTACGGCAGGACATCCAACTAAAGATATCCATTGATGTAGCAATTGGACATACTGTTCATGAGAGCAAGAGAAATCTACACTGGAGGTGAGGATTTATTGATCATTAGCCTACAGTATATATCTACAGCCATGAAAATGGGATTTGACTGCTCATAGAGCTTACATATATAGATAAAAGAGGGCTAAAGATGGGAAACCTACAGATAAGAAAGTAAAGAGGCCTTGATAGAGATTTATTTTTTATTGGTCAAAATTAGAATTATAACTGGAACTATATATGAAGAAAGCTATAGAAAGAGTTTCAGAAATGAGAAACTGGTGAAAAATTTCTTGAAAGCAATGAGATTTGAATATGGAAATCTAAGACACCATTATGAGTTCAAAACTGAAATGTCCAAAAGAATATGAACATAAGAAAAAATCGTCAACAGCACTGGAAAAATGGGAGAAATCCATATTTCCTATTTTTGAGGAATTTCTGACAGAGATGTGATAAGATAAAAGGAAGTCTCCAATAGTTAATTCACAATTAATGTTTCCAAGAATTTATTTCTAGGTCCTAAAAGGATCCCATGAACATGAACATCCATTAACACTAAGGGTTCAGAAAAAGCTGTGGGACTGATGGTAGATATGTCTTGGAACCCTTTCCTGCTGAAGATCATGGCAGTTGAAATAAACAAGAAGCCAAAGGCAAAGTGTCAGGCAAAAAAAAAATCCCTGAAATCCAGTGGGGTTTTAAGGTTTTCCCTTACCTGGGAGAAGATTAGAATAGCATGGATGAACACTTGGCGGGAAAGTAGGGCTGAGGAGAAAACCTGATGTGATAAGCTGACCCTGGTTTCACCAATCACAGGGAAGGACATTAGCACATAAGATACATTCTTCCTGGGACTACCTCAGTCTCAGATTTTTCCTCAGGAAGCTGTATTTTCCTCAGGAAGTCAGATCATTAAACTAGCAAATAAATTTTAGAAACCAACATGAAAGATTTTGCAAGAAAATCCTAATTGCACACAGCTCAAGAGTGAGAGAATCCAAAAGGAAATCATTAAAATAAATGTGAAGAAAATGCTTAAGAAAAATAATTTAGTAAATGTGAATGCAGAAATTATCTTAAAAATGAGAATTCTAGAAAGTATATACATAAATCTCCATATTTAAAAGACATTTTTAAGAATAAATAATGAATTAGGCAAATGTTTAATAAGTTTCATGAAGAAAAAGAAACATCCAAAATTAGGAAAAACTAGGCCGGGCGCGGTGGCTCACGCCTGTAATCCTAGCACTCTGGGAGGCCGAGGCGGGTGGATTGCTCAAGGTCAGGAGTTCGAGACCAGCCTGAGCGAGACCCCGTCTCTACTAAAAATGGAAAGACATTATATGGACAACTAAAAATCTATATAGAAAAAATTAGCCGGGCATAGTGGCGCATGCCTGTAGTCCCAGCTACTCGGGAGGCTGAGGCAGTAGGATCGCTTAAGCCGAGGAGTCTGAGGTTGCTGTGAGCTAAGCTGACGCCACGGCACTCACTCTAGCCTGGGCAACAAAGTGAGACTCTGTCTCAACAAAAAAAAAAAAAAAAAAAAAAAAAAAAAAAACAAAATTAGGAAAAACTATTAAAAACAAGCTGACAGTTAAAACAGTATGTATCTGTGCCTGAAATTTTAAAATCACAATGAAATGAATAATTTAAAAGGAAACCTAAAGCAAATATTGATTAAAAAAAAAAAAGGAGGCCGGGCGCGGTGGCTCACGCCTGTAATCCTAGCACTCTGGGAGGCCGAGGTGGGCGGATCGTTTGAGCTCAGGAGTTCGAGACCAGCCTGAGCAAGAGCGAGACCCCATCTCTACTAAAAATAGAAAGAAATTATATGGACAGCTAAAAATATATATATAGAAAAAATTAGCCGGGCATGGTGGTGCATGCCTGTAGTCCCAACTACTCAGGAGGCTGAGACAGGAGGATCCCTTGAGCTCAGGAGTTGAGGTTGCTGTGAGCTAGGCAGACGCCACGGCACTCACTCTAGCCTGGGCAACAAAGTGAGACTCTGTCTCAAAAAAAAAAAAAAAAAGGAAATCCCAAACAGTGCAATACTATTACAGAACTGTTACTCTTCTACTTCAATATCTATTCCTTATCTTCTCAACTTTTGGCCTGCTAAAATAGATATTTTATTTTATTGATACATATTATTTTATATACTTATGGGGTATATGTGATATTTTGATACATGCATAAAATGTGTAATAATCAAGTCAGGGAATTTAGGGTATTTGAAGTGTCCATCACTTTGATTGATTATTTATCATTTCCACGTGTTGGGAACACTTGAAGTCCTCTATTCTAGCCACTTTGAAATACACAATCTATTATTGTTAACAATATGCATTCTACTCTGCCATTGAATGATACAACTTATACTCTCTATCTGTTTGTACCCTTTCACCTACCTCTCTTCAACCCCTCGCTAACCCATCCACCCTTCCCAGCTTTTACTACCTATCATTCAACTCTCTACCTTTATGAGATCTGTAGGGGATGGGCCTAGAAGGATGGATGAATGGAAAGAATGTGAGCAGGTGAATGAAGGGTTAGGTGAAAACCTGCCCAAAGCTGCTTGTTTGCTGTGTAAAGGTCAGCTGAAAACAGTTGACCTGTATGGAAGTTGTTAAAGATGAACAAAAGGCCCTGACCCTTTGCACATGTCCTTGGAAATAAATCCAGGGAGTTTGCTGAGGAGGCCATTTTTTCCTTTAGACGTTGCTCTCTCCCTTTCTCTCTAAATACTGTGTGTTTCGAGTGATTATTCATTCCTTCACTACCAAGCTCAGGAGCAAAAAAGCAGCCACAACATGATCCCAGGTCATTATGATTTCTCCTATATTTTCTTCAAAAATTGTTATTGTTTTATGTTTTAAATTTAGATCTATAATACATTTTGAGGTAATTTTTGTATAAATTAGGAGATTTGTCAAGGTTTTCAGATATGGATGACTAGTTCCAACATTATTTGTTAAAAACATCATTCTTCATTAAATTGATTTTGCATCTTTGTTAAAAATCAAATGGCTATATTTGTGTGAGTCTGTTTTTGGGCTCTCTTCTTTTCCATTAATCTATCTTTCTTTCTCTTCACCTAACATACTGTCTTGACTACTCAGGGTTTCTCAGCCTCAGCACTATTGATATTTGGGGCTGGATAATTCCTCGTTGTGGTGAGCTACATTTTTGTACATTTTATACATTTATAGACATGTATACCTACCAGCCAAGTCAAAACACAGAACATTTTCAGCACTCTAGATTTCCTCATGCCTTTTCCTAGTAAACACCCTCTTGAGAGGTAACCACCATTCTGACTTCTATCACAATATATTAGTTTTTCCAGTTTTCCAACTTCATATAAATGGAACTATATGGTACATACTATTTTGTTTCTGGCTTCTTTCACTCTATGTTTGTGTGACCCATCCATGTTGTTATGTGTAGCCATTATCTTGTTCTTATTCACTGTTACGTAGTATTCCACCATGTGAAATGCTATAATTTATTCCTTTTTCTGTTAATCTTCATTTTGCGTTTTTTCCCCAATACTGGGCTATTTTGACAAATACTCTTTGTTTTATCCTTGATCAAAACAGACTATTAAACAAGCTAGGTTTATCAACTACAAGAAGTTACACTATAATGTTTTCATTGACCTAGGTACCAAAGAAAAGCTTATTTCGGTTAGGAAATTTTTTTATCTTTATATGAAAATTATTTAACAAATTTCTGCAGAAATTTCTGCTCTGGTTTGCTTTACCAATAAAAATGAAATTTTAAATTTGAAGCCCAACTTGAATCTTTCCAAATGAACGTGTTTCATACAAAAACCACATTTTAACTCTTCCCTAGTTTTGATCTTCCAACTTCATTTTCTCTGAAAATGTTTTCTGTAAATAGGCCTTTCTAATTTACTGTATGGCTTACTACAATACCCTTAAATTGCACCGTAGAATAAGGTAGGAAGCAAATACACTATTTAATATTTACCTGGGACTCAGTCATCTCCTCCTCTCTTTGAGAAGGGACAGGGTCTGAGGAGATACAACTGGGGAAGAGAATAAAAGTCATTAGAACAAGGTTATCTTGTAGTTTCAAAAACTTGCACCCACAAGGTAGATGAAAGGTCACTCTGCAGCAGAGTGATACTAGGATCCATCAAAAAGGACAAGAATATTCACACCACAGAGGTACTGATAGGTACAGGTATAAGGATGACTGCTTTGATCATGTGGAGCCTATGCGTAGGGTGGATAGGGATAGGAGTGCACATGTGAGAGATGCCCCATGAATTTATCAGTAGCTCTCTATCAGAAAATACATATAGTTTCATGAAAGCATACACCCAAGAAAATCATGAAACTGACAAAAACACTTAAAGCATTTTAATATATTGAGAAATTCAAAAAAGAAATAATTAAGTAGCAATTAAATAAGAATTTAATTTAAAAGCTGATATAATTATATTTTGAAGGAGGAGGGAAAATTTCTGTGGGTGAGTAATGTGTTATCATAGGTATTGATGTTAAAAGAATTAAATCCTTAATTTCAATAGTAAAAAAAAAAAATCTAAAACTGAAAAATGTTAAATAGTACCAGGATAAGCATATGATTTAGAAAAGCAGAATGAATACAAGTAGTTACAGTTAAGAGTTGAAACTGGGTCCCTTTAGGGACAGGAATTAGGAATGGTGGAATAAAAAGAAATAGGGTACAGTTGCTTATGAATATTATTATTATAAGCTTAACAGCACTATTTTATTTTTTAAAATAAATTCACAGTTTTGCCAAAAATACAAATTTAATGAAAAAAATACATACCATTGCAATAGATCTGAGTAATACTACAGTGGAGAAGGAACCCTTGATTATCATGTAATGTCTCTATCCCTGAAAATACTCCTTATCCTAAAATCTACTTTGTCTAATATTAAAATTGCTTTCTATCTTCCTTTTGGTCAGTATTTCTGTGGTATTTTTTCTCTATCATTCACTTTTTTTTTTTTTTTTTTTTTTAGACAGAGTCTCACTCTGTTGCCCAGGCTAGAGTGAGTGCCGTGGCGTTAGCCTAGCTCACAGCAACCTCAAACTCCTGAGCTCAAGCGATCCTCCTGTCTCAGCCTCCCGAGTAGCTGGGACTACAGGCATGCACCACCATGCCCGGCTAATTTTTTTTTTCTATATATATTTTTAGCTGTCCATATAATTTCTTTCTATTTTTAGTAGAGATGGGGTCTCGCTCTTGCTCAGGCTGGTCTCGAACTTCTGAGCTCAAACGATCCGCCCACCTCGGCCTCCCAGAGTGCTAGGATTACAGGCGTGAGCCACCGCGCCCGGCCTCTATCATTCACTTTTAATGTATCTATCTTTATATTTAAAATGCATTTCTTCTAGACAGCATTTAGATAGCTCTTTTATCCAGTGTAATGAGTTCTATCTTTATAACTGGTGTTTAGAACAATGATAATTAAATTGATTATTGATATGGTTGGATTAAGACCTATATCTTCCTAGTAGTATTCTGTTTACTCTTTGTTCCATTACCCTCCCCTTCTTCCTTGCTTTGGTTTAACTGAACATTTTTTATTATTCTATCTTATCTCTTCTATTGAATTATTGATACCACTTTTGAAAAAAATTAAAGGTTCCCCAAGGTCTCAAATATACATTTCTTATTTCTTATTAATCTGAGTTTACCTTCAAAAAAAGAGTACAACACTGCTTCACTTGCCGTAAGAGAACTTACAACACTATATTCCAAATTCCTCCCTCCCATCCTTATTGCTATACTTGTTATATATTTTACCGTGACCTGTGCCATAAACAAAACAGTTAAAATTTTTACTTTAGGCAATCATTTACCTTTTAGAGCAATTAAAAACAAGAAATTTAGGCCGGGTGCGGTGGCTCACGCCTGTAATCCTAGCACTCTGGGAGGCCGAGGTGGGAGGATCGCTCGAGGTCAAGAGTTCGAGACCAGCCTGAGCAAGAGCGAGACCCTGTCTCCACTAAAAATAGAAAGAAATGATCTGGACAGCTAAAATTATGTATATAGAAAAAATTAGCTGGGCATGGTGGCACATGCCTGTAGTCCCAGCTACTCAGGAGGCTAAGGCAGAAGGATTGCTTAAGCCCAGGAGTTTGGGGTTGCTGTGAGCTTGACGCCACGGCACTCTAACCCGGGCAAAAGAGCGAGACTCTGTCACAGAAAAAAAAAAAATAAGAAGAAATTTAAAATTTAAAAATTTAATTTCACCTTTATTTATTCCATTTCCAACTCTCTTCATTTCTCCGTGCAAATACAAATTTCTAAATGACATTATATTCTACCTAAAGAACTTCCTAAATTTAGCATTTCTTACAAGGAAGGTCTGCTGGAAATGAATTCTCCTAGTTTTGTCTGAGGAAGTCCTTATTCTTCTTTCATTTTAGATTTATTTTATTTCCCCAGAACACAACATGAAACATACCCTCTTAATCAATTTTTAAGTGCGTAATACATTATTGCTAACTATGAATACAATGTTGTACAGCAGCAGATCTCTAGAGTTTATTAATCTTGCTTAATTGAAACATTGCACTCACTGATTAGTAACTCCCCATCTTCCCCTCTCCCCAACCTCTGGCAACTACCATTCCACTCTTTGATTCTATGAATTTGACTAATTTAAATACTTCATATATGTGAAATCATGTAGTAGTTATCTTTCTGTGACTGGATTATTTCACTTAGCAAAATGTCCTCAAGTTTCATTTATGTTGTTGTACACTAAAGACTTTCCTTCTTTTTAAAGCTGAGTAGTATTCCATTCTATGTACATATCACGTTTTCTTTATCCATTCATCTGTCCATGAACATTGACATTGTTTCCATATCTTGGCTATTGCAAATAGTGCTGCAATGAACACAGTAGTGCTACTATCCCTTCAAGATCCTAATTTCAATGATTTTGAATATATACCCAGCAATGGGCATGATGGATCATGTAGCAGTTCTATTTTATTTTTTGAGGAAACTCCATACTGTTTTCTGTACTGGCTGCACCATTTTACATTCCCATTAACAGTGTGCAAGAGTTCCAATTTCTCCACATCCACGCCAACATTTATCTTTTTTTTTTTTTTTTTTGGTAATAGCCATCTTGACAGCTGTGAGGTGATATATCATTGTGGTTTTCATTAGTATTTTCCTTGATAATTAATGTTGTTGAGAACCTTTTCATATACCTGCTATTTGTATATATTCTTTATAGATATGTCTATTCAAGCCCTCAGCCCATTTTTTAGTTGGATTATTAGTTTTTGTTTTGTTTTGTTTACCATTGAGTTGTAGGGGTTCCTCATATATTTTGAATATTAACCCCTTTTCAGATATATGGTTTACAAACAATTTCTCCCTTTCCATAGGTTTACTTGTTTCTCTATAAATTGTTTCCTTTTCTCTGCAAAAGGTTTTTAGTTTGATGTAGTTCTACTTGTTTATTTTAGTTTTTCCTTCCTGTGCTTTTGAGGTCATATCCATGAATCATGGGCAAATCAATGTTTTACTCCGGGGTTTTGCCTGGGAGATTTACACTTTCAGGCCTAACGTTTAAGTCTTTGATCCATTTTTAGCTGATTTTTTTTGTGTATGGTGTAACATAAAGGCCCAACTTCATTCTTTTGCATGTGGATATATAACCAGTTTTCTCAACATCCTTGTTGAAGACTATCTTTCCCTACTGTGTATTCTTAGTACCCTTGTCAAAGACCAGTTGACTACAGATGTATAAATTTATGTCTGGACTCTCTATTCTGTTTCATTGGTCTATGTCTGTCTTTATGCCAGTACCATACTGTTTTCATTACCGTAGCTTTGTAATATATTTTGAAATCAGTAAGTGTGATGCCTTCAGCTTTGTCCTTTCTCAAGATTGATTTGGCTATTCATAGTTTTTTTGTGGTTACATATGAATACAAAGGATAGGCTCACTTTAAATCCATAAATACTAACATTAGGTGGTGCTGCCTGAAAATCATATTTCTCTATTCTCTGTTCCAATCTCCTAAGTGATTATTTTCTTTCTTTTTCTCTCTCCTCAAACCTCAGCACCTCCTCCAACAACCTCACTCTCAGCTGAGTCTCTTGCTTTCTACTTCAGAATAAAGTTGAAGCAATCAGAAGTTTCACAAGCTCTCACCAACACATCTTCCCTTCTACATCTACGTATCTGTGTTCAGGTACTTCTCTCTTCTTTCCTGTCACCACCATGGTCAAGCTCCAAGCTGAGGAAAATTCTGCCATTAGATCCTATTTGCTCTGGCTACCTAAGGACATGCTTATATTATCTCCTTCCTCTCCTGTATCATCAATTTTCTCTCTCTACTGGATCATTTCAATCAGTATATAACAGCATTTCTGTATACCTCTAAACTCCATCTAGCATTCCATTTCACTTCCATTTGGAGAAAAACATCTTCAAGACTTATCTAGACTTGATATTTCCAATTTTTCTTCTCTAGTTCTCTCTTTGGCCCCAAACTCCATTGAAACTGTTTTCAGGATCACCAGTGACTTCCATATTGCTAAATTCAATGTTTCTTTTTCAGTCACTTTTCTTGGCCCATCAGTAGCATCTGACACAGTTCTTGTTAAAACACATTCTTCCCTAGGTTTCCAGGATATCACGCTCACCTAGTTTTCCTCCAGCCTTTCTAGGTTGTCTCTGTCATTCTCTTTTGCTGATTCTTCCTTATTTCCCAGACATTGTAATGTCAGAGTGGCTTAGAGATCGGTCCTTTGCCTCCACCTTTTTCTATCTACCCTACCCTCTAAGTGATCTCATTCAACTTCATGGATTAAATACCATTTATATGCTGATAATTCCCAAATACATGTCTCCATCCCAGATCTTAGACCTCTCTTTTGAACTTCAGACTTATATATCCAACTGCTGACTTGGTACGTCCACTGGAATGTCAAATGGGCATCTCATACTTCACATACTATATTTCAAACTGAAATTTAGCTCTCTACATGCAAAATTTCAGTTTTTCCTACATTCTTTCCCTTCTCAGTTAATGATAATTCCATTCTTAAGTTACTCAAATAAAAAATATTATGTCATCTTATCATACCCACGCTCCACCTCAGTCTGTCAGCAAATCATGGCAGCTCTATCTTTAAATTATATCCAGTACATGATTCCTTCTCACCATTTTTACTATTCTGGTCCAGGTCACCAACATCTTTTCCCTAGATTGTAGCAATATAGTCATGCACTGCATAATAACATTTCAGTCAACAACAGACCACATATACAACGGTAGTCTCACAAGACTATAACAGAGCTAAAAAATCACTATTGCCTAGTGATGTCAAAGCCATCGCAATGTCATAGCACAATGCATTACTCATGTGTCTGTGGTGATGCTGGTGTAAATAAACCTATTCTGTTGCCAATAGTAAAAAGTATAGCATATACAATCGAGTACAGCAAATACTTGATAATAATAATAAACAGGCCGGTCGCGGTGGCTCACGCCTGTAATCCTAGCACTGTGGGAGGCCGAGGCGGGTGGATCGTTCGAGGTCAGGAGTTAGAGACCAGCCTGAGCAAGAGCAAGACCCCATCTCTACTAAAAAATGGAAAGAAATTATCTGGCCAACAAAAAATATATATAGAAAAAATTAGCCGGGCATCGTGGCACATGCCTGTAGTCCCAGCTACTCGGGAGGCTGAGGCAGGAGGATTGCTTGAGCCCAGGAGTTTGAGGTTGCTGTGAGCGAGGCTGACGCCACGGCACTCACTCTAGCCCAGGCAACAAAGAGAGACTCTGTCTCAAAAAAAAAAAATAATAATAATAATAAACAACTATGTTACTGTTTTATGTATTTACTATACTATATTTTTTAGTTATTTTAGAGTGTACTTCTTCCATTTATTAAAAAAAAAATTTGGCCAGGTATGGTGTAATCCTAGCACTTTGGTAGGCCAAGGCAGGAGGATCGCTTGAGCCTACAAGTTTGAGGTTGCAGTCAGCTAAGATGTAAGATGATGCCACTGCACTCTAGCCCGGGCAACAGAGTGAGACCCTGTCTCAAAAAAAAAAAAAAAAAGTTAACTATAAAACAGCCTCAGACAGGTCCTTCAGGAGCTATTCTAAAAGAAGGCATTGTTATCATAGGAGATGACAGCTCCATGTGTGTTATTGCCCCTGAAGACCTTTAGTGAAACAAGATGTAGAGGTGGAAGAATATTGATGATCCTGTCCCTGTGTAGGCAAAGGCTAATGTATGTGTTTATGTCTTAGTTTTTAACAAAAAGTATAAAAAAATTAAAATAGAAAAAAGCTGATAAAGATATAAAGAAAATATTTTTGTACAGGTGTACAATGTGTTTGTATTTAAGCTAAGTAGAGTCAAAAAGTTAAAAAAAATTTAAAAGTTTATAAAGTTAAAAGGTTGAAATAAGCTTATTTATTATTGAAGAAAGAAACATATTTTTTTATAAATTTAGCATAGCCTATACAGAATTTATAACATCTACAGCAGTGTACAGTTATGTTCTAGGCCTTCATATTCACTCACCACTCATTTGGTGTCTCAGAGCAACTTCCAGTCCTATAAGCTCTGTTCATAATAGGTGCTCTATGTACTTATTACGAACAGAGTACCATTTTTTATCTTTTATACAGAACTTTTACTGTACCTTTTCTGTGTTTAGATATGTTTAAATACACAAACACTTACCATTGTGTTACAGTTGCCTACAGTATCTAGTACAGTAACATGCTGCACAGGTCTGTAGCCTAGGAGCAACAGACTACACCATAAAGCCTAGGTGTGTAGTAGGCTATACTATTTAGATTTGTGTCAGTACACTCTATCATGCTCACACAGGGATAAAATTGTCCAACCACACATTTTTCAGAATGCATCCCAATTGTTACACAATCCTGACACAACTACTTTTCTAATTGGTCTCTCTGGTTCTTGCTTTGACCTCCTCCCCTTTCCCATTCTTTCTCCCATAATCCATTCTCATCAGAGCAGCCAAAGATATCCCCTTAAATTGTAAGCAAATAATATTACTCCCATGCTGAAAACTCTCCAGTAGCTTCCCATCTCACTCAGAGTAAAAGCCAAATTATTACTACAAGCCACAAAGCCCAACCTGATCTGCCTTCCTCCCCTCCACTCACTTTTCTTCTCTCATGTCCCACTACTCTCCCCAACATTTACTATATTTCAGCCACTCCAGCCTCTCATTTTAAGTCATGTTGCCACCTCACAACCTTTACAACTGTTGTTCTCTCTGCCTGGAATAATGTTCCCTCACTTACATATGTAACTAGCTCCTTTATTTCCTTCCTTTCTTTATTACTATCTTTTTAGGATGTCTTCCCTGGCAACTGCATCAAAAACTCTAACTCCCACCTCTAATTCTAAATATCCTCCTGCTTTACTTTTTCCCTTAGTATTTTTCACCATTTAATACATTTCATATTTAATTTACTTACCTTGTTTATTATCTGGCCCACAACAACGTAACTACCATGATAGCAGGGGGTTTGTCTCTTTTGTTCACTGCTATATCCCAAGCACCTAGGACTGTGCCTGTTGTATAGAGGGCATTCAATAAATGGCCAATCTATGAATAAATGAATCCTCAATACATGAAGAACTCTGGAAAAGAAATCTGAAAATAGAATACTACTTTAGAAAACATATAATTCACAAGAGATTTTTTAACATTCTTGACTTCAGTACTAATTAAACAACTGCAAATTTTTAAAAAAATTATTTTATTGCCATGAGGTTAACAAAGATTACTAATATTTATGATATCCATTGTTATCAAGGGTTTATGGATATAGGCAGTCTTATACTATGTCAATAATACCGTAGACTATTGGAACCTTACAGAACAGATACATTTAGGGAGCCTTTAATAAGAGCATACATTTTGACCTATCAATTCTACTTCTAGGAGCCTGCTCTCTCCTCCAAAAAATTAAGAAAAGTGTGTTATAACATGCACCAAATAGTTTTTGATAGACATACTGTTTATAATTGCAAGAATTTGAAAAGAACCAAATTACCCATCAACAGGGGTAAATGCATACTATGAAAAACTTTAAAACGATGGCACAGATTTGTAACTGTTTAAATGGAAAGATATTAATCATGTATTGTTAAATGAGAAAAGTAGGTTACAAAATTCTATGTATAGTGTGATTGCAATTTTAAAGCCATTGTATACATAAATAAGAACACATGAATGTACACGTATATTTTCAAAAAGGGAGGGGTGAAAAGATGAGAAGTAAATTTTGACAGTGGTTGCATGGCTGGTAGAATTATAAATGATCTTTGTTCTTTGAGCTTTTCTGTATTTTGTGATCTGAGGAGTGCAGTAGGGGGCAAGGAAAAGGAATTTAGTATGCACACAAAACAACGTGGCTAATATACAATAAAATTAAAAATAAATATTAACATTTCGGGGCTACAGATGTTTCATACAAAAATGTACCATTACTGAAGAAATGCAGCACTGGTACAGTCTCACACAGCTACACACACAAACATACCCTCGCTTCCATCCACGGCGTTTCTCATTCATTCAGGATCCCACAGTCACGCATGTTTGCACCCACGTTCATACTGAAAGATAAAAGGGAAAGCGCCTGCACAAAATCCGCTTATACACACGATCCCACGGCCACATTCAGCCAGGCAAATGCCTGGCAAATTACAGTCACGTCACCCCAGACTCTCACAGTCATTCCCACGCCACTTCCATGGCGCCTGGGAACCCCAGGGGCAGGCATCACCCCGCCCCGCGTCCTCTTCCAAAGATACGGGCACCGGGTCCGCAGGCCCCGACTCCCACCCAGCAGAAAGAGGCCCGGGCTCAGAGTTCGCGGCTTCCCGACGACTCACCACCGAGCCCGCGGACGCAGGCCCTGATTCCACACCCCGACGCCGCCCAGCGGCACCGCCGGTGCGGGCTGTGATGGGGGCGCCACTGGGGTCAGCGCCGGCTCGGCTGAGGGCAACACAAGCCTCGGTCTCGGAGACGGGAGGCGACACTTCCCAGAGGCCCCCGCGGCTCAGGCAGGACGGTTTTCCTGCTTGCGAGCGGCGAGAACGCCAAGGGCGGGCGCGAGGGCGCACGGTTCTCGCAGGAGGCTCGGCCCAGGGTTTTGCGGTAGCGGCCTCCCCTGCGCCCCGCACTCAGAAGCTGGCAGTGCAACTTGCTACTGAGAAGAATCTGAATAGTTCCCCTGATTTCTTGCTCCGGACTACATTTCCCAGAGGCCTTCGCAGCCCCAGACTACTTTTTTTCTTTGTGGTGTTTTTTTTTGTTTTTGTTTTTTTCCCCGTTTGGTTGATTCCTTGGTTCCACCCACCCCCACCCCGCAAAAAGGGCACCCTTCCTTCTTATGGTTGGCTACATCTTCAGGTTCGCAGGGTTAGGATGCCTGCTCTGTGAAGGAAGCCTCGCTCAGTCTGTTTGGTTCCGTCTAGTCGGGTCTCCACCCGGGACTGGACTACTCCAGGGGGAAGGTGGTGGAAAGATCGGAGGGGCCAGTAGGGGCCCGGTTACCTCCAGCCTCAAGCTCCTGGCAGCAGTCAGAAGAGGGGAGAGCGACATTGTGTGTGAGAGAGAGTTTGGCCGTGGAATTGGGGGTTTGGAGTTTATAGTGTCTAGAGACTCTGAAGTCCAGTGACATTTGAAGTCGTGCGAATTTGTGACTTTTTTTGTGAACATGGTCGCGTTGTATGTTCCCTCCCGGGACAGTTTGATTCTGACCCAGCAATTTTGTCAGAGACAGTGTGCTGTGTCTGTTCTTTCTGGACTTCTTGACTGTGACTGTGACAGTGTTATTGAACTGAATGACCTGGGATTGTGAGAGCGATAGGAAGAATAGTGTGGCCAGACCGCCTGGATTCTAAACAGACTCAGCCATAGAAGCTTGCCATCTCTGACTAGTTATTTATTTTTTATTTATTTATTTATTTATTTTGAGACAGAGTCTCACTCTGTTGCCCAGGCTAGAGTGAGTGCCGTGGCGTCAGCCTAGCTCACAGCAACCTCAAACTCCTGAGCTTAAGCGATCCTCCTGTCTCAGCCTCCCGAGTAGCTGGGACTACAGGCATGCACCACCATGCCCGGCTAATTTTTTCTATATATATTTTTTAGCTGTCCATATAATTTCTTTCTATTCTTAGTAGAGATGGGGTCTCGCTCTTGCTCAGGCTGGTCTCGAACTCCTGAGCTCAAACGATCCGCCCACCTCGGCCTCCCAGAGTGCTAGGATTACAGGCGTGAGCCACCACGCCTGGCCTCTGACTAGTTATTTAAATTCTCTGTGCCTTTGGCCTTAATATCCTTAATAAAGAAATAAAAAATAATTACCTCCTAGGGTTTTAGTGAGCATCGAAAGAGTTAATTTGTGTGAAGCTCAGTTTTTAGGAGTGTGACAGTTCACTTTTGAGCCATAATTTAAAGACTTGGTCAGAAGTTTAGATCAAATCAGAAGTTTAGACCTCAGTCATCTCCCAGAGTAGGCTCTTTGGGAAGAAAGGAAGCCCAAATATCAGGAATTCCCTCATTTCCCCCTAACCAAGATGTTCCATTAGGACCCCTATGTGAGCCAAATATACTTTAGAACCTACAGTAACTCCAGTCCAGAGTGCTCCTCAGGACGCTACTGTGAATTTGGAGACGAATCCAGCCCCCCAAAGCAGGGGCCCTAACCTTTCTTTTTTATAGTAAAGGACAAAATTGTTTTAATCTCTCTTACCTTCTATTTCATGTAGGTGTTTGGACGCAGAGGGGACCATCTGGCTTGGTCTGTGAGAGAGTTACAAGGAAGGTCTGTTGTCTCATGATTCCTACTTCCTCAGCTCTACTTTTCTGCAAGAGAGGAATCACAGGAGGAAAGAAAAACGCATTACACAAATCAAAGTTTTATCTAAGGCACTGGGTGTTTCCTCTTTTTTTCAATTAAATTACTACACACACACACACACACACTGGGCCAGAAGCCCTCACACACCGGCACCCAGCAGTTCCTGAGGCGTCCAACCTTCCGGTCCGCAAGGGCAACAAGTTTCGGGGAGACTCACGTCCACACCCACAAGGCGGGCGTGAAGCGGCGATCCGTGGGTCCATGGATCGTTCCCGAGGTGCTTGCCGGCTGCTGCGAGGGAGGTTTCTTCATTCAGCCTGATGGGCCCTCATCCTGCGCTCCTAGGACCGTGGGACCATCACCGGGGTACGGTGGGAGAAGACAAGCCTGGCCACAGAAAGCTGGAGCCTCAGGCAAAGGCCTCTAGGCAATGGCAGCTATCACTGAGGCAACAGCCACTGTCAGTGTGACGACAACTCGCGCATGCACAGTCGCCAGATTGGCCTGAGGCTCTGGCCAAAGAAATCAGGGGGCTGCAGCGGTGCAATCTGGGGCCGGCAGGAGGGGGGATGGAGGGGGCGACCGAGCTAGGGATGGGGTGTCTGGGAGGGCGGAAAGAGAATAATAGAATACTAAATACCATTTAGAATTTTTAAATGTACAATTCAGTGGCATTCAGAATATTCACAATGTTGTACAATTACCTTCACTATCTCTTTCCAAAACTTCTTTATCACCCTAAACAGACACTTTGTAATCACTGAGGAATAATTCCCTATTCCTTCTTTTCCTCAAACCCTGGTAACCTTTAATCTACTCTGTCTTTATGAATTTGCCTAATCCAGATATTTTATGTAAGGTAAATCAAACAATATTTGTCTTTTTGTAACTTGTTCTTTCACCTTGCATCATATTTTCAAAGTTCATCTGTGTCACAGCATGTATTAGAACTTCATTCCTTTTTATGGCTGAATCCTATTCCATGTATGTATATATTACATTTTGTTTATCCACCGTTGATTAACACATAGGTTGTTTCCACTTTTTGGCTACTTTGAATAATGCTGCAATGATCATTGGCACACAAGTATCTGTTCAAGTTCCTGCTTTCTGTTCATTTGGGTACATAACTAGGAGTGGAATTGCTCAGTCACATGGTAATTACCTGCTTAGATTTTTGAGGAAGTGCCAAACTGTTTTCTATAGCTTCTGCACTATTTTAGATTCCCACAAGCATTGTACAAGGGTTCTCCACATCCTCACCAATACTTGTTATTTTTAGTTATTTTGAGAATAGCCATGCTAGTAGGTGTGAAGTGGTATCATTGTGGTTTTGATTTGCATTTTCCTATTTACTAATGATGTTGAGCATCTTTTCATATACCTATTGGTCATTTGTATTTAATACATCTTCTTTGGAGAAATGTTTATTAAAGTTCTTTCTTTGCTCATTTTTTAACTGGTTTTGTCTTTTTATTGTTGAATTTTTAGGAGTTCTTTATATATTCTGGATATTAAACCCTTATCAAACTTATGATTTACAAATAAGTTCTCCTATTCTGTAAGTTTTCTTTTCACTTTCTTGATAATGTCCTTTGAGTCCCCAAAATTTTTAATTTTGATGAAGTCCAATTTATTTGTTCTTTTGTTGCTCATGCTTTTGGTGTCATATCCAAGAATCTATTGCCAAATCCCAGGTCATTACAGCTTTCTTTTGATCAGCATTAGCATGATGTATCTTTTTCCATACTTATATTTTTAACTTATTGGTATCATATTTAAAGTGAATTTCCCATAGGCATCGTATGGTTGAGTAATGCTTTTTAATAAATCTGACACTCATTGTCTTTTAATTAGGTTTTTTTTTTTTTTAGACAGAGTCTTGCTTTGTTGCCTGGGCTAGAGTGAGTGCCGTGGTGTCAGCCTAGCTTACAGCAACCTCAAACTCCTGGGCTTAAGCGATCCTACTACTGCCTTAGCCTCCCGAGTAGCTGGGACTACAGGCATGCGCCACCATGCTGGGCTAATTTTTTTTCTATATATATTTTAGTTGGCCAGATAATTTCTTTCTATTTTTAGTAGAGATGGGGGTCTCGCTCTTGCTCAGGCTGGTCTCAAACTCCTGACCTCGAGCGATCCACCCGCCTCAGCCTCCTAGAGTGTGAGGATTACAGGTGTGAGCCACCGCGCCCGGCCTAATTAGGTATTTAGATCATTTATATTTGATTATTGATAGAAACCTTTTATCTTGCTATTTGTTTCCCATCTGTTATTTGTTCCTCTCTCCTCTGACTTCTTTCGGATTATTTTTTATGATTTTATTTTATCTCTCTTTTTGGATTATTAGCTATGAGTCTCTGTTTTGTTATTAATAGTTTAGTGGTTGCTTTAGGGCTTATAGTGTATATCTTTCACTTACACAGTATTTGTTCAAGTGATATATTACTTCACATAGAGTATAAGAACCTTAACAATAGTTTACTCCTATTTACTTCTCCTCTCCTGGCCTTTGTGCCATTGTTGTCATATAATTTGCTTCTATATATGTTATAAGCCCTAAACTACATTGTTTTAAATTTTTGTTTAAACAGTAATTTATCTTATGGTGAGATTCAAATAATAAGAAAAAAGTCTTGCCTGTTTACCCTGTAGTCACCATTTCTGGTGCTCTTCATTTCTTTGCATAGATCCAAATTTCCATGTGTTATCCAATTACATACACATTAAGACTCTTGAAGTTGCCCTTCATCCCATTAATATTCTATTCACTATTTCTTAAAATTTGTTTTCTGTGTCTATCCCAGCACCTCAAATGGTGACACACAGTAGCTGCTTTTTTTGTTTGTTTGAGATGGGTGGTCTGGCTAGGTTGCCCAGGCTGGTCTCCTATTGCTGGGCTTAAGGGATCCTCCCGCTCAGCCTCCCAAAGTGCTGGGATTACAGGTGTGAGTCACTGTGCCAGCTCCGTAGGTGCTTTCTAATTGGATACTACAGACCAGAATTCCACACATAAACCCACAACCATCAGTCTAATCCTCACCATCTGTCACACACACTATTACACTCTCCACACATCAGTCCCTTTCTATCATAGCACATTTTCACAGTTAACATCACAAATGTCACATACATACTAACAAAAATCACACATGGTCACAGAAACTCAGTATGCTTACCTCAACCCACAGAAACACTCAAACTATGATGAACTCAAAGGGTCATATACCCACACGCAAAATCACAATCAGGTGACAGAAACTTGTTGTGAGCCAACGATAAATAACAACTAAAAATATGAGTGCTAAGTGACTTCATAGTTAAGGAGCTATGAAGGTCAGGAAAGAGGTGGGATCAGGGAGGTCCTCTTTGGAGATGTGACATTTGTATCTGAATGTACGGAGGAAGGGAATCTTGAACATATCTGGCAGAAGACCCATTTTAGGAAGAGGAGATACATTCACACCCATCATCACCATCATCACCAAATCAAAAACACAGGAACCACATGCAAAGGGCGACACTCTCTGCCCTAACCTACTTCTCCCCTCTTCCAGGTAACCACCCCCCGCAGCAATAACAATTTAGAGTGAGGGAGGTGGGAGACTAGGCAGAAGCGTCATGTGCCTCCGCACTCTACCTGCCTGGCTCCCCGAACTTTTTTCGGGTGTCCCAGCACGAACGTAGGAACTTGATGTTCACCCACTTTGTGCAGGCGCGCGCGCACTGGCGCGTTCCCACACACAAACCCTTCCCCCGCGGCTAACCCGCGGCTGTAAGTTCCCAGTCCCGGTTGCTGCGGGAGCTGGTGGGCCGGGTACTTGTGCCTGCGCAGTTCAATCCCAGTCCGTCTGGTGACGCTGGCCCCGTCCCTGTGACTGACCGAGGCTCAGAACTGAAAGGAATCGAGACTTTCGGGCTCCGCTTTGGAAGGCCTGGCAGAGGCTGGCGTGGAAGGACTCAGTGAGGAGGGGCGGCATTACGAACCCCGAGCGGACCTGCTCCAGAGCTGCCGGATCCTGCAGCGCTGCGGCCTTTTCTGCTCTGGACTACGTTTCCCAGCGGCCCCCGCGGGAACTGGCCCGTTGGCCCCTTTGTGTCCTCCGGAGGCCGAGGCAGCTGTAGCGCTTCTGTGCCCGCCCGCCGGGGCAGGGTTCCATCCAGCTCTTAGGGTAGCGACGTGAGGCCCAAGTGGCAATTCCCCGAGCCTTCGGAGCGGGAACGGAATCTTTCCGCAGTTCAGTTCTTCAGGTAGGTAGTGGGCTGTGCAGTGGCCTCGGGGGCTCTCGAACGCCAGTCCCTCGGCCCTCTGTGTGACTCTACGTGTGAGACCGTGGTTAGTACCGTACAGTGTGAGACTATCACCCGATGTGCCAGTCCACGTCGTACCTGTGTGACTGTGGGTGCAAGTGAATCAATGGTACCGAAGAGTGTGAGACAGCGAGGGGGCGCGTGAGTGGGCGGGTACCTGCCCCCTTTTACCGGCACCTGCGGCCTCTTTGTGACTGGGATGTGAGTGAGGGTGTCGGTTGTGATACCCTAGTGTTTGAATCTTAGGGGCATGGGAAAGAATGCCCGTGTGAGACAGTCCTTACCCATGGCATCTAACTGTGATGTGTGTAAGCTGGTTGTTGGCACTGTAGTTTTTAAGACATTGGGTATGTGCGGGGACTCAATGAGATTGTGTGTCACCCAGTCATCTTTTAAAGCTAGCCAAGTGCTGTCATTGTGCCACTAAGATTCAGAGTCACTGATCTATTGAAGAGGAGGACTGTGGAGTCAAGCAGACCTTTATTTGATCTTGGTGCTCTTATTTATTAGTTGTGAGTCTTTATTTGTAAAATCTACAAAATCTATTCAAAATAATAAATTAGGAAGGGATTTAAACATGGATTAAATTGTATGCAAATATTCCTAGGTCTCCATTATGCTCTCTCTATCAAAGGGAAAATTGCAACATGGGGAAAGAGAATCCTAAAAAGTTCAGACTGGTGTTTCTGGATGCTGCAAGAAAAGCCTAGTTTCTCATGTTCTCTTCCCTATCTGAGTCATCTGAGGACACTGCCATTTCCCAAGAGAAGAGCCGAGAGGAAAAAAGAATGGCTTTTAGACTTCTTAAAGCCATGTACCAGGTATGTTGGTATGCGTTTCTCCAGCAAAGTTCAGCTGTGCAGTAACAGGCACAGAGTAAGCTGAGAGATGACTGTGGTTTAACCAAGTGACTACAGTTGAGTGAGGGGCAGGGAAGTTAAGGGCGTATGCGGGGGATGATTGTAACAAATGGTTGTGCTAGGAAGTGAGGGTATGTGGGGATAAGGAACAGTGAAAACATGGTAAGACCAATTAATTGTAGGTGGGGGTCAGAGAATTATCCTGATTGGGATATCATAGAGTTTGGTACTTATTGGGAATGACAATGTCTGGGTCATGACTATGGAAGTGAATGACTGTAGCAGTGTTGAGGACAAGATTATTGAAGAAGGGGTGAGAGAAGTGAGAGGCCAAGTTGTTGGGATTATTATTTATTTGGATATTGAAATGACCAAAGATTATAATAGGAAGAACTTTGGAGAAAGTGACAATGAGCCATGCGCTAAAGGGTTCAAGGAATGACAGAGAATTGGTATCTACCAGGAATTGGTAGATAACTAAAACAAGGAGAGATTGTGATTGGTATAGTCTGATTTCATAAGATTTAAAATTATGTGGGAGGAGATAGGAGAAAATGGTCTGGAAATAAGCGTGAGGAGCAAAGAGATCACCTGCTTCACTTCCTGGTACTGTGGCACAAGGAACTTGGGAAATAAAACAGTCATCAAATGACAGGGCTTCAGGGGAAGTATTCCTCTCAGCTGGAAGCCATGTTTCTATAAGGTCAAAAAGGTGAAGGGAACTGTTGTTTTGCTTCAGACTGGTTTGGTAATAATTATGAATGAATTTCGAAACCAAGTATTATCATCATTTGTTAGAGGTCAAGTATTTTAAGGTTAGAATTTAAGCTTCTCATATTGACATTGTGCTTATTTTTGTTTACTGTATAAATTAACTTATATCAAAGAATCAGTGGAAATATATTTATGTCATATATAAATTTTCATACATTTGTTATATATATTTATTTAAGCTAGGGAAAACATTTTAGGAAGCATGTTATATATATATACCATACAAACCAAACTGTTACTACAAGCAGAGAAGGAGAGATTTACATACTACTTCATATAATTAAATAAGAAAAAAGATTACTGAGTGTTGGAACACACTTCAAGAATTTTGCTTCTGTGGAGACACTTTCTTTAACTATGACAAAATTATATCAAAAGCGAAGAAGTTGTATCTTTTATTAGCTTGATAAAGTCAAATGTTTTAATTTTGTAAAAAATTAAATTTAATTAAAAATACACACACACACACACACACACACATAATGTGTGTTAGTTTCATCAGCAAGTGGTCACAAACTCAAAATCCATTTAATCACAGCATAGCTCCAAGTTTTTAAGAACTTTGCCTAACCCCTGTATGTGGAAGCAAGTAAAACACCAATTTCTTTACACAAAATTTTAAGGGCTCTGGATTAAAGTATGTGAATTTTAATGAATTTGATGATTTGCTCTGCTTGACCTAGCACAATTTTTAGAGTGATAACAAGCACTTTCTGGGGTCATTTTCAATACCCTTATACCTGAAATTTTTTCAAACCATTCGTTGACTATTTCAATTTAGGCAATGGCTATTTGAATGACTCATGTGTGCCAGATATTGTTCTGTAACTGAGGATATAGAAGTGGCCAAAGCAAAAGCATTTTCTGCCCTCATGGAGCTTACATATTCGTTGTGGGATAGAGAAGGGTGGGGAAGGAGTAGGGAATAAATAACAAAATAATTAAGTGCTGTGGAGAAAAATAAATCAGGGTTAGGGGAATAAGGAATTGGGATAAGAGCGTTGCTATTTTATACAGAATGATCTGAGAAATACAAAGGCCCTGAGAGTAACATGGTTGACATATTTGAGGATACAATGTCAGAGAGAGTCCTGTATTCCTAGGGCAGAGTAAATGAGGTGAGTATAGTAAGAGATGAGATTATTATTTCATTTCATTTATTTCATTTCAGGAGTTGGTGAGCTTTAGAGATGTGGCTGTAGACTTCTCCCAAGAGGAGTGGGATTGTCTGGATTCTTCTCAAAAACATCTGTACAGTAATGTGATGTTGGAGAACTATAAGATCTTGGTCTCACTAGGTAAGGATATCTTCCTCTGAAATATTGAGCTTCTTAGGGTAAAGTCTAGAAAAATTAAAGTTAAAAATAAATTAATTAATTAAAAAATTTGAGCTTCTACTTACTCGTAGGATGCTCTTTGCTACCACTGCTGTGAATTTTTGGATAGCATCTGCAAAACTTGACTGAATGTCTGCTGCCTGTGCCAAACAAATGATTTAATACTTCTGGAGTTGGCAGTGGACAAGTCTATTACTGACCTGTGCCTGAAGCTTCATTTTCCCTATCCTTCTAATACATGTACTTTACACATTTTTCTTTGGCTTCCTGTAAGCTCCGTCTTCCCTGATGATCAAAGCATTTCATTGTGAGTTCTGGGATATCCACAACACGACCAAATTCTACTTCTTTTTTATTTGCAGGACTTTGCTTTTCCAAGCCAAGTGTGATATTGTTGTTGGAACAAGGAAAAGAGCCCTGGATGGTGAAGAGAGAGCTGACAAAAGGCTTGTACTCAGGTTAGTGAAGAGGAAATAGGCAGGCAAAAACCTTTGCAGCTAACAGTTCATCTTAACTCAAAGGTATCACCTCTTCACTCTTCTCTGTCGGCACGTTCTTCTCAAATATTGTAGGAGTCTTTTAGGATGTTCTCCCACATTTGTTATTCTTAATTATCTTCCTTCTCACACTTTGCCCTCTCCTTTCTAATAACTCATTTATCTATTCTCTGAGTCCCATTCCTTCTCAGTTTCATAAACCTCTTCTAATTTTTTTTTACTGTTATTCACATTTATTTTATGTTGCATCTATTCCTGTGCCATAAGTTTTTGTTTCTTCAGTTTCTTCTGGGATATCTTCTTCTTCTGTACAACCTCCTCTTCTGGTTTTGGAACAATTTGTTCCTTTTCAGTGAGGATCATCTTGATGTTGGAGGATCAGCTCATGTATGGATTAATCCAACCATGAACTCTGTAAGTTCAGCGATGCATCTTGGGTGCTTTGCTCACCTGGATATGCTCAATGACCAGAGAATCTACATCCAAACGCTTAAGGGCAGCATTACTCTCTGCATTTTTAAGCATGTGCAGCAAAAATTCAGCACTCTTTTTGGGCCACCGACCCTGTGTCCAGCCCCACTGTTTGGCCTGGGCACACTTACCAACTCCATCATTGTAACATTGGAATGGTACACATTGTTTCTTTAAAGTGACATCTATCAGATACTTGGTGGCTTTTTGTATATGCATACCCTTGATGGCCTGGGCAGTTTCACAAGTGTTGTTGAAGTGAACATGAAGATTTGAACCTCTTGACTTGTATGACTTTGTGGGATTTTCTGGGTCAATTGAATAATGAACCATTTTCACAGATCACCTCAGGCCGCTGGAGGGGAAGAGGCTCTTCTAATTTTTTTTTTAAAAAACTTTCCCAGTCTTATAAACTGTTGAGCTTTATAGACAGCTGTAAATGAAGTACTGGGTTGAAATACTGATTCTTATGTGCAGTGAAATTTTAGAAAAGTTACTTAACCTTTCTGTGCTTTTGTCATCTGTAAAATGGGATAATACTTTTCAAGTGCTTTGAACAGTTCCATCTCATAGTATGAACTTAATAGCTGTTAGCTGCTATTAGTAGTAGTATACCTCCAAATACCTCATTTTTGTCTGAATGGTCAGTTCATTCATTCTTTCATCCCTTTAATCAATATTTATCAAATTTGTACTTTAAGCAGGGTACTTGCAAGGTGCTAGGGTGTTACACTTGTACACACATAATCGAACAATTGATAGGCTAGCAGCAGAGGTGCAACATAGCTATAAGTGGCATGTGTGATGAAAAGCTGACATAAAGGAAGCTCAGAGGGTGACTGGGAAGATGAAGATCTTTAACAAAAACAGAGATCAGCAGCTAGAAGATATTTGAGGGAGAAGAGTAAGAGATTTAGCTTTGTGGTATGGGCCGACATAGGAAGCATTAAGGCAAAAGGGACTAACATTCTGTCACTGTAAACATCTCTGTAAACACCACTCCCCAGCTTACCCGCCCCTTCACACTGCCTCTTCCCAATCTTCATGTATTTGTTCTAAGAAAAAATTTGATGTAGAACTGTAGTGTCAAATAGTATGTGATTTAATTTTATTTATTAATTATATAGTTAAATAAATCACACATATAAATATAGATTAACATATATATGTAACTTAAATAATAATAGAACAAAAACCCATGTACCTACTTCTTAGCTTAAGAAATAGAAAATTGTCAATGTCTTGAGGGCCCCTGCCTAAATGATAAACAATGGCCTACCCATGGCCCAACCCGTACTCCTCACTAGTGTAACCATTACCCTACAATGTTTCTTATCATTTCCTGACTTTTCTTTATCTTGGTGAGATTATATATATTTTGATTTTATGTATGGGGGTGTGTGGGTATATATAAACATATTAACAAAATGTTTATGCATATTCTCAACTTTTTTTATGAATGGAAATATATTGTGCATGTGAATTCTGTGACCTTTTTTTTTTTTTTTTTTTTTTTGTTGAGACAGAGTCTCACTTTGTTGCCCAGGCTAGAGTGAGTGCCGTGGCGTCAGCTTAGCTCACAGCAACCTCAGACTCCTCGGCTTAAGCGATCCTACTGCCTCAGCCTCCCGAGTAGCTGGGACTACAGGCATGCGCCACTATGCCCGGCTAATTTTTTCTATATATAGATTTTTAGTTGTCCATATAATGTCTTTCTATTTTTAGTAGAGACGGGGTCTCGCTCAGGCTGGTCTCGAACTTCTGACCTTGAGCGATCCACCCGCCTCGGCCTCCCAGAGTGCTTGGATTACAGGCGTGAGCCACCGCGCCCGGCCACCTTTTTTTTTTAACTCAAAATTATGTTCCTGATGGTTCATTGATTTTTTTTTTAACTAATGACATGTAATATTTAATTCCATTGTGTAAAACTATGATTTAGCCACTGATGGTCATTTGAGTTGTGTAAGTTTTATGCTATTATAAATGCCACTTCTATGACATGTTGACCTAAAGGAAGAGACTGAGGTACAAAATATAATTTTAAAGAGTTTACTTGTGCCAAGATGAGGACAGCAGCCCTGAAGACTCAGACCCAAGAAACCTTGGATATGAACTCTAATGAACCTTTATTACAACTCATGAGCATGCTAATGGCTGATGGCTAGCAGCTCCTAGGTAGATTCAGGATGAGGGCTGTTCAATGGAAAGACCAAGGCATAATTGGAGGGTTGGGACTTTTAGCCCCAACTCCAGCCACAGGGGAAGGGAGAGGGCCTGAAGGTTAAGTTGATCACTAATAGCCAATGATTTCATCAGTCATGACTATGTAATGAAATTTCCATAAAAACCCAAAAGGACTGGGTTCAAACAGCTTCCAGATAGCTGAACACTTGGAGGTTCCTGGGGGGTGGTGTGCCAGGGGAGGGCATGGAAGCTCCTGACCCCTTCCCCCATCCCTCTCCTTATGCATCTCTTCATCTGTATCCTTTGTAACATCCTTTACAATTTCTACCAGGAAGGAACAAAAAGCTATTGATTTTTGATTCAAACTTACTTATTCTATACTAGATTTTGGAAATTTTTCTATTTATTACCATGGTATATAGCTCTCTGTTTATTTAGGTTTTTCTCACTTTTTTCAATGTTATTTCCATCATAAAGGCTAATTTTTCTCCATAAAGGCTAATGCATATCTTCTTTTAGATTAATTCCAAATATCCTTAGTTTTGTTGCTGTGCTAAATGTTATCTGTATTTTCTGTTTGTTCATATATAAAAATGAAATTAACTTTAGACATTGACCTTATGTCTAGCAACCTTGCCAAACTAATCCTGTTAATGCTAGTAATATGGAGATTTCCTTGGATTTTCGGTGTGGGTAGACATATTGTGGATAATGGCATTTTCTCCATTTTAAATTCTTACGCTTTTTTTTTTTTTGAGACAGTCTTGCTCTATCTCCCCAGGTGGAGTGCATAGGCACCATCATAGCTCACTGCAACCTCAAATTCCTGGGCTCAAGTCCTCCTCCTGCCTCAGCCTCCTGAGTAGCTGGGACTATAGGCACCAGCCACCATGCCTAGCTAATTTTTTCTATTTTTGGTAGGGACAGGGTCTTGCTGTTGTTCAGCTGGTCTCGAACTCCTGCCCTCAAGCAATCCTCCCACCTCTGCCTTCCAGAGTGCTGGGATTACAGGCATGAGCCACCACACCTGGTCATAATTCTTATACTTTTAATTTCATTTTTTCTGTCACCCTGTCTTTTATTGCCAGTGTAATATGAATCAAAGTAGTGAATCGAAGTAGGAATAGCAGGCATTCTTGTCCACTTCTGGTCTCAATAAGAATACATTAATATTTTGTTATTAATAATTCTGATGTTTAAAAGTTTTTGGTAAATACCCTTTTATTCCTGTTTGTTAGAGTTTTGATTGTGGAAAGCTTTTGAGTTTTAACAAATATTAAAACACAATGATTAAATGGTTTTAGTTTTTCATCTGTTAATGCAGTGAATTAACATAATGTTGAACCATCATTGGATTTCTGAGAAAAATCCGTCTTTATATCTTTTCCGTTTATTGCTAAGTGCTATCTGCCAGTATATTTTGTTTCGGTATTTTGTGTCTGTATTTATCAGTCAGTTTGGCCTTCAATTTTCCCTTTGTGTACTCTTGTTGGATTTTGGAAACAAGGTTATATTATTCTCATAAATTCCTTTTTTCTTCTTTAGAAGAATTTGTGTAAAATCAAAATTATTTGTTTTTTGAATGTTTCATAGAACTTTGTTCATCTTAGTCTGGGATTTTCTTTGTGAAAAGATTTAACCTAATAATTCAATTTGGTATATTCTAAAATTCTTGGTTTCAGAATATATAAATTCTATAATTCTCCTATAGTCAATTATAGTTTTTTCTCTAAGAATGTAGAGTTTTCATGTAAGTTTTCAAATTTATTGGATGAAGTTGTCCATTGTTTTCTCTTACTTATTGGCAGTATATGTAACTATGACTGCTTTTTTCTTTCAAAAATGGAGAAAAATTTTTTTTCAAGAGTTTATCAGTTTTTAGTGTTTTAGATATTTTTCACTTCATTGATCCTCTATAATTTGTCTTTTTAAAATTTCATGTATTTTTCTTTTTTATTCTTTAATTCCAACATTTATTTATCCTAACCTCTTTTGTTAATTTTTAAAGTTTGATAATTCATTGTTTTTGAGGCTTTTCTTTCCTATAATAAGCATTTTGTTTCTAAAATAAACATAAGGATGTATCAGCAATATATCCCATGTTCTTATATGTATTATTTTGATTTTCATGTATATCTAAGCTTTTCTAATTCTCATTGATTTCTTCTTGACTCGTGAATTATTTGGAAGTTTTAAGTTCCAAATTTAAGATTTTTGTTTGGTATTAATTGCATTGTTATTAGAGAATGTGATCTGTTTAATACACATTCTTTGAAATTTTTTAAAACTTGCTTTATGTCTTAGGAGCTAGTTCGATAAATATTCTTTATGTCCTTGAAAATAATGTGTATTTTCTGGTTGTTGAGTAGAGTACTTGATATGCGTTTGTTGGAATAAGCTCATTAACTGTGCTGGTCAAATTTTCTGTGTCATTATTGATTTTTGAAAAGTACCTTTTAGCAGTTAATTGCTGGGAGATGTGTTAAAAACTGGTACTCTGGTAACAAATATATAAATTTCTTCTTGTAATTCTGACAACTTTTTTTATATTTTGAAGGTATTTTATTTGGTCTGTGTTTTTGGAATTTTTCTCATCTTTCTAGTGAATTGTTCCTTGTATTGTTATCCTCTTTAAATCTAGTGATAATTTGATTAAGCAAAAAAAATTTGCGTAATATTATTATAGCTATGGTAGCCTTCTTTTGTTAATATTTACTTGGTGTACTTTTTCTACTCATTTACTCTCTTACTTTTTATGTGTTTCTCTTATAAACAGTATATATCTAAATGCATTTTTTTAAGTCCAGTGTGATTATCTTTTAAGTTAAATTGTGGTTAGTTAAATTTTTTGGTATTACTAATAGAGTTTATTTATTTTCTTTTATGAATTCTGCTTTTACAATTTTTCCTTGTTTCTTGACTTCTCTTCATCTGCTAATTTGAATGTTATAATCTGTTTCTGTTCTATACTGATTAACTTAGAAAATTTAGCATTTATAATCACCTTAGTGAAATCTAAAGTTAATCCTTATCTTTATTTTCCTCCCTTAATAATACAAGAACCTTAGACTGTCTTAACTTCACTTATCTTCATTTCAGTTCTTCCTTGTTTCTTTTAATTCCATAAACTATTATTTTGTTTTATGAAGTTATACAGTTAGAATATTATTTTGTTCAGTAAGTGCTGCTTAGATTTATTGACGTTTGTCATTTTCTTTGTTCTCTGTCTCAGAACTTTTTTCTGATGCAACTTCTTTATAAATATTTAGAGATACACTATTCATATAAACTATTTTGTTATTATTGCTTTGTTCATTTGTTTTGTATTTTTATTTTGCTAACATGCATCAAGAACCTTTTTCTGTATATACAGTCATAGATTGACAGTTATTATTTTTATCAGAACTTTAAAGATATCATTCAGTACTTTTCTGGCTTCTGTTGCTGTTGAGAAGTCAGTTTTCATTAATATATTCTTGCTTGCAACTTTTAAGAAGTTCTTTCTCCTTGCCCTTGTTATTCTATATTTTCATAATGATGTATCTAGATGTAAATTTCATTTTAGCTGCTCTATTGGAATTTATTGTCATTTTTGTATCTGACTATTCTAGTCATTAATAGGGTTTAAAATAATAATCATAGTTCTATCAAGTAAGATCTAATAAAAAAAGAAAAAATAAATAATCATTAAACAAGTTGATTTTTGTTATAACCTTTAATATCATGTGGTTATCAGCCTTAATTTCTTTTTGTTTACATTTGCTGCTTAATCTCTTTTGCTTATTTCTTCTCTCTTGCCAAATATCTTAATGTTGGAGTGCTCTAGCATTCATTTCTTACTCTTTCTTTTTTTTTTTTTTTTTTTTTTTGAGACAGAGTCTCACTCTGTTGCCCAGGCTAGAGTGAGTGCCGTGGCGTCAGCCTAGCTCACAGCAACCTCAAACTCCTGAGCTCAAGCGATCCTCCTGTCTCAGCCTCCCGAGTAGCTGGGACTACAGGCATGCGCCACCATGCCCGGCTAATTTTTTCTATATATATTTTTAGCTGTCCATATAATTTCTTTCTATTTTTAGTAGAGGTGGGGTCTCGCTCTTGCTCAGGCTGGTCTCGAACTCCTGAGCTCAAACGATCCGCCCACCTCAGCCTCCCAGAGTGCTAGGATTACAGGCGTGAGCCACCACGCCCGGCCCATTTCTTACTCTTTCTTCTTCTTTTTTTTAAATTTACATTCATTCTCTTGGTAGTATGGTCTCTTTAAATACCATCTATATGCCGACAGCTCCCAATTTTAAATCTCTAATTCAGTCCTCTCTTAAACTCCATTGTCACATGGCCAGCTGCATACTCAGTGTCTCCATTTCAAAGTCTAAATGATACATTGAATTTAATATGCTCAAAACTAAACTCCAGATCTTTCATACCTTGCCACCCAAACCTCTTCTGCCAATGGCCTTCCCACCACTGTTGATGGCTATCAGACCATAAACTTTGAAGGAATGCTTATTTCACCTCTTTCTATCACATTCCATATCCAGTCTTTCAGGATATTCTCTTAGATTTACCTATAAAATATACCTAGGATCTGACTACCTCACTAGACCTCCATCGCTGTCTCCTGGTCTGAATCGCTGTCATCTCTCACCTAGATTACTATTAATATAATAATAAATCATATATGATAATTGCTTCTCCCCTTGTTTCCCACCTTTCAGTGTTTTGATAAAATAGCAATCAGATATCACTCCTCTACTCAAAACACTTCAGTGGCTCTCCATCCCACTCAGAGTCAAAGCCAAATTCCTTAGAAGGCCTATAAAACTTAATCTGGTTACCCTTTACCATCTGACTTCATCTTCTAGTACTCACTCCTCTCTAGACACACTGGCCTTCTTACTATTCCTCAGACATAGCAGACATGCTTCTACTGTTGGGCCTTTAAGCTAGCTGTTTCTTCTGCCAAGAATGCTTTTTTCCTAGAAATCTGAATGACTGACTTCTTCACTTCCTTCAAATCTTTTGTTAACTTCGGGGGGGATAGGCAGTACATGGGCAACTTATGTAACCTGAAGTTTTGTACCCCCATCATAAGCTGAAATAAAAAAATATATATCTTTTGTTAACTTATTAATGATTCCTAGCTTTAACTCTGCTGGCACACCTGGTATCCCTTTCCCTGGTTTTTTTTTTCTGGAGTACTTAGTACCTTCTAATATATAATAACATTTACTTATTTATCATTTATTTTCTGTCTCTTCTAACAAAATAAGATCCATGAAGGTAAGGATCTTTGTTTTATGATATTGAAAGCAGATAGAACAGTACCTGGCACAGGTAAATATTTGTTCAATAAATGTTCTTGAATGAAGTAGCTATAAGAATGGAGACTATTTCAATATGTGTATTATCCATAGTGGCATAAAATTATAACTGGGTCAAGCCACATCAATAATTCCTTCTTTCCCTGAGATTTATCTTACTGGTTTTCTTATAATTCTAATCATTTATCCTCAAGTTTCTGTATGAGGAGGAATGATTCAGTTCAGTTTCAGTTTCTCTTCTTGCACACTTCAAAAGTATAAAAGCTAATGTTCTTGTGGGTTTTATTTGCTATTAAGTAGACATATTTTACTTTGTAGATATACTTTCATAAATGTACTTTTGGTACTCCATAGAGGAGACATTTTTTTCTTATTATTACTTTTCAGAGTGGGAACCTATATGTGAGACTGAAGAATTAACCCCAAAGCAGGACCTTTTTGAAGAACGACAATCCCAGAAAATAATAGAAAAACTTACAAGCTATGGCCTTGAGTACTCCAGTTTGAGAGAAGAGTGGAAATGTGAGGGCCATTTTGAGAGGCAACCAGGGAATCAGAAGGCATGTTTCAAAGAAGAAATAATCATTCATGAAGAAGCCCTTGTTGATGAAAGAGAACAAGAATATAACAAATCTTGGGGAAGTTTTCATCATCAGAACACACTGCTTCAGACACAGCAGATCATCCCCAAAGAGGAGAAAATATATAAACATGACACACATAAGAAAAGCTTTAAAAAAAATTTAATGGCCATTAAGCCCAAGAGTGTCTGTGCAGAGAAGAAACTTTTGAAATGTAATGCCTGTGAAAAAGTCTTCAGCCAGAGTTCATCCCTTACTCTTCATCAAAGAATTCATACTGGAGAGAAACCCTATAAATGTGTGGAATGTGGAAAAGCTTTCAGCCAGAGATCAAATCTTGTTCAACATCAGAGGATTCATACTGGGGAGAAACCCTATGAATGTAAGGAATGTAGGAAAGCCTTCAGTCAGAATGCACATCTAGTTCAACATCTGAGAGTTCATACTGGAGAAAAACCTTATGAATGTAAGGTATGTAGGAAAGCCTTCAGCCAGTTTGCCTACCTTGCTCAACATCAGAGAGTGCATACTGGAGAGAAACCCTATGAATGTATTGAATGTGGGAAAGCATTTAGCAATAGATCATCCATTGCTCAACACCAGAGAGTTCATACTGGAGAAAAACCTTATGAATGTAATGTCTGTGGGAAAGCATTTAGCCTTCGTGCATACCTTACTGTACATCAGAGAATACACACTGGGGAGAGACCCTATGAGTGTAAGGAATGTGGGAAAGCCTTCAGCCAGAATTCACATCTTGCTCAACATCAGAGAATTCATACTGGAGAAAAACCTTATAAATGTCAAGAATGTAGGAAAGCATTCAGCCAGATTGCTTATCTTGCTCAACATCAAAGAGTTCATACTGGAGAGAAACCCTATGAATGTATTAAATGTGGGAAAGCTTTTAGCAATGACTCATCCCTTACTCAACATCACAGAGTTCATACTGGCGAAAAACCTTATGAATGTAATGTTTGTGGAAAGGCTTTTAGTTATTGTGGATCCCTTGCCCAACATCAGAGAATACATACTGGAGAGAGACCCTATGAATGCAAGGAATGCAAGAAAACCTTCAGGCAACATGCACACCTTGCTCATCATCAGAGAATTCACATTGGGGAGTCACTGTCACCACCCCATCCAGTCAATCACCAAGTCCTATAGATCCTATCTCCTAAATATTTCTGGAATTTATACTTTTCTCTATTTTTAATATTGTCACCCTAGTCTATGACTTTTCTCAACTAGATCACTGATAAAGCTTTCTAACAGGTCTTCCTATATGCAATTTTGCTACACTTAAATCCATTTCCCACAATACACTTAAACTGATCTTTTTAAAGTATGAGAATATGCACATTACTGTCCCCAGTTAAAACTTTTTTTGCTTGCAATTGTTCTCAGACTAACATCCAAAGCCTTTAAAATTGTCTATGAGGCTCTCTGTATGTGTTTCTTACACACCATTCAGCCTTATTTTGTTCCAGTCTCCTTCTTTGGGCACTAGGCACTTCCTAGTCCTGAGATCTAGACTCTGGAAAATCATAGCTCTATCTTTATTATGGCATTATGTGACTTTGAGCAACTTGCTTGACTTATCTAAACCTCAGGGTTTTCTTTAATTCTTAAAATAGGGATAATAAAGGATACTGTACTGTAGATGTGATTATTAAATGAAATAGTGTGTGTTATAAACTGATGCATATTAAATGAGAAATTTGCATGTGAAGTACTTCACATAGTATATCAAATATAACAGATAGTCAATAAATAATAATAGCTAACATGTATAGAGTACTTACTGGCCACCGGGCACTGTCCTACATACTCAACATATATTAACTCATTTATTCCTCACAGCTAAAACAAGATTCTTTATTGGGTAACGGAAAGCATCCCAGGGAAGCACAAGATCAGAATTGGGAAAATCTGATTATTTTAGAACATAAGTGGGAGTCTTAGTACTCTAGGTAAGTAATTGATGTAGACATAGGTAGTAGAACCACAACACTTATTACCAGTTTTAGAAAGTTTCTTAGGAGAATGAATTGGATAAACCAGTTGAAATAAGGACAATAAAATTCACTGGGAAGAACACAAAACTTACGTTTAGATCAAGAGAGGAATAGAAATGACCACAATTAACTAAAAAAACAACGAACATAGAAATGTATAAGGTTCCATAAAAAGGCACCAGGCCTAGGTAATGATATGGGTGAATTCAGGTAATTTTAAGAGCATGTAAATTGTTCCATACTATAGAAAAAAATGTAAAGTTTCTAAGTTTTTCTATCCAGTGATTGTAAAATTGAAATCAAAAGGGGATTGAGGTAGGAAAACCATAGATACACACTTTCATTCATTCAGTGAATATTGAGTAGCTATTATTTGCCAGACACTGTTTTAGGTATGAGGCAACAATGGGCAATACAAAGACCACATTCTTATGGAGTTAAATTCCAGAGGCTGAAACAGTTAAATTAATAAAACATAAAACAATAGATTTTCTAAACCCAGAAAACAGAAGAATAACTAAATCTAGGAGTATCATATAGCCTAGGGTGAAGAGACTCAATAAGTTGACAGTTCTTCCTAATTCACAAATTCACTGCATTTCCAACCAAAATTCTTCAGTGGACAATTTTGCCATTTAATTTCACAAGTTTGTTCTGTAATTCATTTATGAAGTGTAAATTCTTAAAAGCAGCAAAAAAATTATTGAATCTAATACATTTGTAGAAACTTTACATATAATAATCATGACTCACACCAGTAGAGAAAGGTTGGATTTGGGATTATTAGAAAAATTGTATGCATCGCTAATAGTAACGGAAGTATAACAAAAACAATGAACTACTGGTAAAATCATCATAGTGCCAATTACTGGAAAGATATGGAGCAATGGGAACATTCATATGGTGCCATTGGAAGCAGTCATATTTAGCATCATTTAGCAATATCTAGGAAAGTTGAAGGTGTGAATACTCGTATTTTCATTTTCATTATTATTTATTTTAGAGACAGGGTCTCACTATCTTGCCCAGGCTGGAGTACAGTAGCGTGATTATAGCTTAGTACAGCCTCAAACTTCTGGGCTTCAAACAATCTTCCTTCCTCAGCCTTCCAAGTAGCTGATGGTACAAGCATACACCACCATGCCCAGCTAATTTTTTTAATTTTCTGCAGAGAGGGGGTTTTGCTATATTGCCCAGGCTGGTCTTAAACTTCTGATCTCAAGCAATCCTCCTGCCTCAGCCTTCCAAAGTGCTGGAAGTGCAGGCTTGAGCCACCACACCCAGGTATGTGTCTATTCTTTGACCCAGGGATTCCGCACTTAAGCCTGTATATGGTCTCTCTTCATGTTTCAAACATGTACGTTTTGGTCCACTGCAGCATTGTTTGTGAGAATGAAAAGTTGAAAGCAATCTAAATAACTATTAGTCTGAATAAAAGCTAGAATGCAAATTAAAAGGAATAACTAGAAATACTTCTAACAACATAAATCTTTAAAGTAATGAAATTGAACTAGAAAGTATGATATAGTACCATTTATGTATATGAAGCTTGAAAACATGCAAATCCATGTTGTGTATATTTTCCGTGGCTAGATACTATATAGAAAGATTATAAAAGCATTCATGGAAATAATCATCAAATTTAAAACAGTGGTGACCTCTAGGGAGGAAGAAAAATGAGTTTGGGGAAAAGATACAAAGAAAAATACCTTTAATTATTTATTTCTTTTAAAAATAAGCTAATAGTGTGTAGCCAACTCTTATAATTTGATAAAGCTGGTTGTGGGTATATGGGTCAGTTCTTATTCTCTTTATCTTTCTGTATATTTAAACTATTTCATAATTAAAGAAAAAGAACATTTAAATGATGTTTGCTTTTGTCAGTTATTTCCTTACCGTGCCCGAGGCATGTCACTGGTGTTCCCATATTCATCATTTTCTTCAGAAAGAAGCTCACATATAATCTACTTCCAGAGGCAACTACTGCTAACAATTTTAAAACTATCTTTCTATGTCTGAGTGTTTTGAGACTGACTGTTTTTATTTATAAATGGGTTTTATAAGCCTGTTTAATTGCCCCATCATCTTTCTTTCTTTCTTTTTTTTTTTTTTTTTTGAGACAGAGTCTCACTCTGTTGCCCAGGCTGGAGTGAGTGCCGTGGCGTCAGCCTAGCTCACAGCAACCTCAAACTTCTGAGCTCAAGGGATCCTCCTGTCTCAGCCTCCCGAGTAGCTGGGACTACAGGCATGCGCCACCATGCCCGGCTAATTTTTTTTATATATATTTTTAGCTGTCCATATAATTTATTTCTATTTTTAGTAGAGGTGGGGTCTCGCTCTTGCTCAGGCTGGTCTCGAACTCCTGAGCTCAAACGATCCGCCCACCTCGGCCTCCCAGAGTGCTAGGATTACAGGCGTGAGCCACCGCGCCCGGCCCCCATCATCTTTCTTAATATTTTCTGGGCCCCATTCTGTATGTGCCATGATGTATTAATTATTAATAATTTTCTGTTATGTCCAAATGAAAAGTCTAGAATTTTTGTGGGCCAATTAGTATCCTTTCTGAACACATTTTTCTCAGATGTTAAAAGATATCTTTTCTTAGAACTATTACATGTGAGGAATTTATCATAATATTAAATTCCTAGCAGTATTTAATGGTAGCTATTATTTTATAAAATATACGGGGGATGTGAAAGGAAATGGGGGAAGGGAAATGGTGTGAGGCCATTATAATAGAAATGAGGCAGACAGAAATTTACTTCAGATAGGTAGGTAGCATACAGGAACAAAGATATACAATAACGGTGGATTAAGAGATATATGCTTAAATTAACTTAGCCACTGTGGTTATGATCAGTACCTAGCAGAATTTTTGATAGTTTAAAATTTATTATATTTTTCTGATTTACAAGTCAAATGAAAAAATGAGCAATTAAGAATATCAAAGAAATTGTCTACCACTGTCTGAACTGAAGAGAGGCCTCAGACCTACATACCTGAATGATTGAAAATATCAACAGGAAACAGGATGGCAGAATAAAGGAAAGTGCTTGTCTATCACACTCCAACACAGTGGACTGAAAGTCAACACAGTGAACTGAAAGTTAACACAGTAAATAAAAATTAAAGCCCTCCTCTTCTTCCCTATTTCCTCATTAATATCATTTAGATAGGTATGTGATCTGAGCTATAGCTCAGTGTCTTAAAGTGGTTAAAGAAATAAATGCTCAGCTTATATTCTTTTCTCATAGGTCACTAAGATATGGGATATCATTGTGCTACATAAATCCTATCTTCATAAATAGCTCTGAGGTGGGCTGTATTCACCAGGCAGCCAGTACTTGAACAGGAATATACTCCATGGATTATAGACTGGCAAGTGGGTACAAAGGCTACTGTGTGTAAAGTGGTACTACTTACGGTTTTTATTTGCATTTCCCTAATGACTGATGGTGTTGAGCATCCTTTCATGTGCTTATTGGCCATTGTATATCTTCTTTGGGGAAATGTCTATTTAAATCCATTTCCAATTTTTAAATTGGATTGTCTTTTATTGTTGAATTGTAAGAGTTCTTTATATATTCTGAATACAAGTGCCTTAACAGATATGCTGTTTGCAAACATTTTCTCCCATTTTGTAAATTGTAAAACTTTCTTGATGGTGCACTTTGAAGCAAAGAAAGTTGTTAGTTTTGATGAATTCCAATTTATCTATTTTTTCTTTTGTTGCTTGTGTTTTTGGTATCATATCTAAGAAACCGTTAATCCAAGGTCACAAAGATTTATGCCTATATTTTGTTCAAAGAGATTTATAGTTTCAGCTCTTACAATTTTTCTGCATCAATTAATATAATCATGTATGTTTCACTTTATTCTATTTATGTGATATATTACATTGATTTTTCATGTATTAAAACACCCTCATATGACTGGAATAAATTCCATTTGGTCATGGTATATAATCTTTTTAATATGCTTCTCAGTTCAGTTTGCTAGTATTTAATTGAGGATTTTTGCATCTGTATTGACCTATAGTCATAAGGAATATTGGCCTGCAGTTTTTGTTTCCTGTAGTGTCTTTGTCTGGTTTGGTATTTTGGAAGTGTTCCTTCCTCTTAAACTTTTTGGAAGAATTCAGGGAGTGTTTGTGTTAATTCTTCTTTAAATGGTTGGTAGAATTTACCAGTGAAGTCATCGGATCCTGGGTTTTTTTTGTTATGTTGAGAGGTTTTTAAATTAGGTTCTGATTTAATTTTCTTTTCTTTTTTTTTGAGACAGAGTCTTGCTCTGTTACCCAGGCTAGAGTGAGTGCCGTGGCGTCAGCCTAGCTCACAGCAACCTCAAACTCCTGAGCTCAAGCGATCCTCCTGTCTCAGCCTCCTGAGTAGCTGGGACTACAGGCACACGCCACCATGCCCGGCTAATTTTTTCTATATATATTTTAGCTGTCCAGATAATTTCTTTCTATTTTTAGTAGAGACGGGGTCTCGCTCTTGCTCGGGCTGGTCTCGAACTCCTGAGCTCAAACGATCCGCCCACCTCGGCCTCCCAGAGTGCTAGGATTACAGGTGTGAGCCACCGTGCCCGGCCTTAATTTTCTTACTTGTTATATAATAAGTCTATTAAAGGCCGGGCGCGGTGGCTCACGCCTGTAATCCTAGCACTCTGGGAGGCTGAGGTGGGAGGATTGCTCGAGGTCAGGAGTTCGAGACCAGCCCGAGCAAGAGCGAGACCCCGTCTCTACTAAAAATAGAAAGAAATTATCTGGACAGCTAAAATATATATAGAAAAAATTAGCCGGGCATGGTGGCGCGTGCCTGTAGTCCCAGCTACCCGGGAGGCTGAGGCAGGAGGATCGCTTAAGCCCAGGAGTTTGAGGTTGCTGTGAGCTAGGCTGATGCCACGGCACTCACTCTAGCCTGGGCAACAAAGCGAGACTCTGTCTCAAAAAAAAAAAAAAAAAAAAAGTCTATTAAGATTTTGTATTTCTTCTTGAGTTGGTTTTTGTAGTTTGTGTGTTTCTAGGAGTTTGCCCATTTCATCAAGATTATCAAATTTATTAGCTTTACAATTGTTCATAGTGTTCTTTTAAAATCCTTTTTATTTCTATAAAATTGGTAGTAATGCCTCTACTTTCATTTCTGAATTTAGTAACCTGAGTCTTCTGTCTTTTTTTATACTCAATCTAGTTCAAAGTGTGTAGATTTTGTGATATTTTTAAAGAACTAACTTCTGGATTTGATGACTTTTTAATTCTCTATTTTACTTATCTCTGCTCTAACCTTTATTATTTCTTTCCTTCTGACAACTCTGGGTTTAGTTTGTTTTTCTTTTTGTAGTTCCATATGGCATAAAGTTAAGTTATTGATTTGAGATATTTCTTCTTTTTTAACGTAGGCATTTACAGGTAAAAATTTCCCTCCTAGCACTACTTTCACTGTGTCTATAAATTTTTGTATGTTGTGTTTTTCTTTTCATTTGTCTCAATATATTTTATAATTTATTTTGTGATTTTGTGTTTGACCCATTGGTTGTTTAAGGGTTTGTTGTTTAATTTTTGCATATTTGTGGATTTTCCAGTTTTCCTTCTGTTGGTTTCTAGTTTTATTCCACTGGGCTCACTGCATCACATATGTATTGCTTTGTTGTGTTTTCATTTTTATTAATCTCAACTCTTCCATCCTGGATATCTATTATAGAATTCAGAGGTGGCAGTCCTTCTCCCATCACTTCCTCATCAGAAAAAAATTGGACAATCAGAGGTTAACTAACTTAAAATGGCAGAAGGGAAGGGGGCAGGAGGCCATAGTTACTCCCCTAAAATTCTTTGATCATTCCCACTTATGTGAATAATTCCAAGAACTGGCCTAACCACGTACTGATAATGACTATTCTGAGAAGCACTGTAAACTTTAGCCAATCATCTGTTACATTATCTCTGTTAAGAAATGGTATCTCTGTGTGAACAGGCTGAAACTACCTTGCTATACCTCCTCATTTTGTCCTTGAAAATCTTGTAACTGCCCTAACTTGGAGCACCTCCCAAACTTAGTTTGGAAGTGTGTTTCCCAGGTTCCAGTCCTCAAATTTGGCCCAAATAAACTCTCCACTTATAATTTTCCCTTCGTTTCTTCCTTTAGGTTGACACTAACAAGTATCTTCAATCTGCCCCCCATTACCCCTTACTCAGGGGTGCTAGGAGAGTTTCACAATAGAAAATTGAGTATCTTCCGGGGCTTATCATTCTTCTAGGTAGCTGAGACCTTGGCTTTTATAATGGCTTCCGGGAAAAGAATGGAAGGAGGACAAAGAAAAAGAAAAGGGAGGAAGAGAAGGAATGAATGAAGGAAAGAGAAGGTAAATTACCAAATTTGGGGTTTGATTTGTTCTTGCTTTTCTAGTTCCTTGAAGTGTATAGTTAGTTCTTTTATTTGAAGTCTTTCTACTTTTCTAATGTAGGCATTTATTGCTATAAATTTTCCTCTTAGTACGATTTTTGCCACGTTTTATTTTCAATTTCATTTGTTTCAAGAAATATTTTGATTTCTTTCTTAATTTCTTCATTGACCTATTGGTCATTCAGGAACATATTGTCTAATTTCCATGTATTTGTACAGTTTCCAAAGTCCCTCTTGTTATTGAGTTTAAGCTTTATTCCATCAAGTTTAGATAAGATACTTGGTAGGATTTTGACTTTTTTGAATTTGTTGAAACTTTTGGCATAACATATGGTATATGCTGGAGAATGTTCCATGTGCTGATGAGAAGAAAGAGTGAGTTTCTGTAGGCAATATGTAGTTGAGTTTTATTTTTTAATACATTCAGTTGCTTTATATCTTTTAATTGGAGAATTTAGTTAATTTACATTTAATGTTATTATTGATAGTTAAGGAGTTACTATTGTCATTTTCTTGCTTGTTTTCTGGTTGTTTTGTAAACTTCTCTTCCTTTCTTCTTTTATTATTGTCTTCCTTTGTGGTTGATCCCTCATGAACGGCTTGGTGCCATCCTTAAGGAATTACTGTTCCTTAGAGATCTGATTGTTAAAAAGAGCATGGCACCTCCTTCCTCTCTCTCTTGGTCCCTCTCTTGTCATGTGATATACTGGCTCCCCTAACTTCCACCATGATTGGAAGCTTCCTGAAGTCCTCACCAGAAGCAGACGCTGGTGCCATGTTTCTTGTATATCTTCCGTAACTATGAGCCAAATAAGGCTCTTTTCTTTATAAATTACCCAGCCTCAGGTATTCTTTTATAGCAACACAGAATGTACTAAGACACAAGGGAACAGAACCATGTGAATGAGCCCCAATAGAAATAAACAGTGTAAGCAGATGTATCTAAACAGAGTAGCTTTGAACTAGAGATGTTGCTTTGGTTTGGGTTAAGGGTTCCCATTCTGTTTCTCTTAGCTCACGACTGTGAGTCTTCAAGCAACATGAATGAATACATTACAGTGACAGCTAGCTTTGCTTGTTACTGGCAGGTTGATAACATTTCACCACTTACTTCCCATACAACTTTCCCCCCTCCAAAGTCTTTACAGTAGTTGCCTCTATTTGGGTTATGGGATTTATTTTCCACTATATCCTCTATATGTAAATGTAGTGCTGGATAGTATTTATTTCTAAACAACATTAATTTCCATTCCCTTTTATTCCCTCAGGGACTGGAAACCTAAGAATTTCATTTCCTAGACTACTTACTACTGTAGCTCTAAATACTATCTGGTTACTGCCAAAGAGATGCTTTTAAATAAGATTTGGAAGTAAAAAAGGGGGTAGAGGTCCTCCAGCAGTAAAGTGATGTATAAACTTCAGCAGATATAAGCATCTATAGTAAATTCATTAATCACTAGCAAAGTTGACAATAGTTTCCTGAAACTTCCTGACCTCCAAATTGTAGCTTCATTAGTGTGACTTTAGAGCTAGAGTCAACGTCCTGATGTTTGGCTCTCTAGTCATTCTAAAGATTTTGGAAGCATATAATCCCCTATTTCAACCCTTTCTGCCTGAAATACCTAGGATACCTAAAGAGATTCCTATTTTCCTGCATTGAATTCTCACTGATACAGGGATGCTACTGCTTCCATGATAGCCGATTAATTCAGAGGCAGTGTAGTCCAAGGAGGGGGCCATGATTTTCATAATGTTACTTCCACCTTGCCTATCATACCTCAAGCAACAGGTAGTAGGCGATCGAACAGATTATCTAAATCCCATTTGAAAAGCCTCATAAACTCTGAAAAACTCCAACAGCCTAGCCCAGAATAACCTATAAGTTACTACTTAGCCGACAGTGTTTTCACACTGAAGTACTCCATGACTTTCCTCCTTGCTACAGAGGAGTGGTAAAACGATAAAGTATGGGTAACATATCAGCCAAAAAATGGGACAAATTCTCAGATATATTTTTCATGCCCACAATGAAGAGATATAATAGATTACAATAGGGACTTCTGAGTCTGTCTTTATTAAGCACAAGAGACAGGAAGGAGTCAACATAGACCTATCTACCATGCATTTGGAGAAGTAGCACTTAATACAGCATTTGTAGTTTGAAATAAAATTATCTCAGGGAACAATTTGATAACTGATTAAACCAAAAAAATGAAAAATTGAATCTCTTTAACCAAGCCAGGGCATAATTTACTTGAAGGCAATGTCTGTGATGTGCAGAGCAGGACTGTAGACCTTGTGCATTCCCATATGCAGACCTCTGGCTTCTTATGGCATGCACCTACATACTCTGCCTGAGACCTGCCCATGAGGCAGGCTGGCAGTGCTTTAACTCCCCTGCAGTTCTTAAACAATGAGGAAGAGGAGATGGTGTATAAATGTCTCAGCCTCACTAGCGTTCGGTGTGACAACTTGGAGGTAGTTTCTACAGAATCTCCCAGAGTTCCCCATAAGACTGAGCCCCCATTGCTCACAAGGGTAATCTCATTGATGTCTGTATTGGTTTATATCCCTCCCCTGTCTCACTTCTCCATCCGCTACTGACAGATAAACTGCACTCATATTCGTCCCTCAGGTCGGTTTCTGGAGCAAGCCACCTTAAATACCTGTTTTCGACATTTTCTTTCGATTACAACTAAGAACGTATTACTCTTCCCGCTGAGGCAGCCCCGCCCTTTCCTCGCGGCCCCGCCCTCTCCGGGAGTCACACCCCTTCCTCAGATCGCCTCAGGTTCCCCAAAAGAAGAGGGAGTCAAGTCATTCTCTGTAACTACTAGAGCTGGCTCAGAAAAAGTTTTACTTTGCGGTACAGGAGCGCCGCCTAGGAGAGGCCGCGCCTAGTGCACGTAAGAAGCGGTAAAAATGTACGCAGCCATCTTACTGGGCAGCTGGAGACAAAGAAAGCTCAGCTTCGAGGTTCGGGCACCGCCATATTGGTCACAGCAGCTTTGAGCATCTGAGATACTAAGCGCAGCGGCGACAGCTGTGTCTAGGGACCCAGGGACACTTGCTTCACCCTGCCCTAAAATAGTCTAACCCGCTGGTGCAGCAAGGGTTGGGTCATCCGTTGTACGGCACAGCTTTAAACATGGCAGCCCCCAGCAAGAGGTTGTCAAGCGGGCGCGGCCATCATACCTCCCATTAAAGCGCTAAAAAAAAAAAAAAAAACAAAATACAACAGAATCCTGTTTTGTGGAATGCAGCTGGGTGGCGGCCGACAGCCTTAAAGTCGCAACTGAGTCTGCGCACCGCCCCTCGGAATAGGAAGAGCTTATACCGCGGTGAGGCGTTGTGTTGTGGTCGGGCGATCAATTTGGGGTTAAGGGCGCGGAGACAGGGTAAATGGGAAGGGTTGATTTGAGAAATGTTCAAACCTTGAGGCCTGTGGAAGATGATGCCCGGGCGACTACGGTGGCCCGACTGGGTCAGTTATGGATACTCGCAAGGGTCAATAACGAGGGGACTGAAGGGTTAAGTGATTGGGCGTCTGAGCCTTGTAGGGGCTCCGTGGTGGCGAGCAGAGGTTTGTGGGAGTCAGTGGCGGGGTCTTTGCGAAGAAGATGGATTGGGAGTGTGTGGGATTCAATAAATGAGAGTTCTGTGAAATATCTTGATTGGCGGGGTGCATGGGGGTCGCTTATAATGGTCTTAATGGGTCTGGGGCCAGGTGAGGTTCTTCAACAATGCTGATATGGAGAGCATTCGGGCTCAGTGATTGGAGGTTCTAAGTTCTGTGGGCAATAATAGTTTGGGTACTGGAATTCGTGATTGTTGAAACTTTGGGGTTCAATGATGAGGGAGCCCATGGGAATCGATGTTCAGAAAAATCCTTTGGGCCCTCAGTGATTGAGACATCCTTTAGATCATCGATGGAGGATCTGAAAGTATTAATGATTGGACTTTTATAGATGAGGGAATGGGGAATAGAGGCATTAATGAGCGTCATTGATTGGAACTGTCAGTTATGGGTAGGGATGAGACTGTGGGGTCAATAACTGCTCCCCAGTCATTGGGATATCATTGGAGATAAGTGTGGGTTCGAGATTGGGATCTGTGTAATTCACTGTTTGGCAATCAGATTGGATCAGTAAGCTTTGTAGTTACTGACCAGTAGTCTTTCATGGTCAGATTTGGACATGTGAGGATATCAGTGACTATGAGAACCTCTGCAGGTTGGAGATTGGGGAACTGTGATTGGGGACACCATCTGTGGCTATGATTAGGAGGCTCATAGGGCTTGGTGTTGAGGCGCATGAAATTCAGAGATTGGGCATGGGAAAGTCAGGGATTTTCCCATCAGGCTGCAACCCTGCATAATGGGAGCACATTTCACCCAGGTGATGCTCCCTAGCTGATAAGTAGCCAGTTCCTCTTGGCCAAGGCCCACCTCAAAACTCTTTTTTGAAACTCTCCCCTTTTTTTTATTTTTCTGCACAATAATGAAAAATTATTTGAAAGCATCACATGCTAAACTTATCTAAAGTAACGTTATTAAAGATGTGGCTTCCATTGCTCTTATCAAGGATCTAATGTATACTTCTAATGTTTCCTTTAAGGTTCTTTCTGGCAAAGGTAATGACATGCCCATCTTTGACAGCATTCCAAGAGTGAGTCTGGTTTCTGGAAATCTATTGACTCCATGGCAGCTAGGATGGATGTGACCTTCCTTGCCTGTGGTTAGAAAACAAAGAGGTTACTGAGTAAGTATCTAAAATGATAATGTAAAAGATTTGCAGAAAGAGCAAAGTAAGAGTGTTTGGAAAATACTTCTTTGTAGGCTTAACTTAAAAAAATTATCGAAGGAAGAGGAAACTTAAACCTATTTTTAGAAACTGTTTTTCACTGAAATTAAAGTCGAAGAGTCATAAAAATGGCTAAGATTGCAAATAAAATGGAAATAAGATTTTGACCATTAGTCTAACAAAAAGATGCAATGCTGAAAAAATATTTTAACTGTTTTTAAAATTATTATATTTAATTCTTATATAATCTTAAGAAACAATGGGAGCCAACAGCTAAGGCAGGTAACATCTTTCAGAAGCCATACAAGTCAAGTTTTAGTTTTAAGGACAGATAGTCCCGATTTTTCAATTGCACAGAATCAAAGACAGGTAACTGCTTTGAGTACAGAAATCATAAGCCAGAGTAAGGAGTTTGGGCATTTCCTCTTTCTCCAAGCCATTTTCCTTCATTACCTACACTGTGCTCAGTGCCAAGATTTGGGAGCAAATAATTGGTCTTTTAAAAAAATTTTTAACGTAAGCCTTTTATTGAGATATAAGATACTTACAAAAATGTACATAAATATACAGCACAAAGTGAACACCCTGGGTAGTGCACTCAGATCAGAAAACAACATTGTAGCACCATGAAAGCCCTCATGATGCCCCCTCCTAGCCATTACCCTGCCAAGAGGAACCATTCTCCCAGCTTCTAACATCACAGATTAGTTTTGCCTATTTTTGAACTCCAGTTTAATGGAATATTCATTGGGACAGGGATTCCAAGGGGAGAAGCAAGATATGGCTCTGTCTGAACAAAATTTTCAAGTTTTAAGTTTGATCCAGGTAATTTCATTTATATAACAGACTTTTTTCAGATCATTAAATGTTCTTTATTTAAAAATTGAGGTATAACACACAGTCAAGTTTGCTTATCTTAGGGATACAGCTCAGTGAATTTTTACATTACAGAATCATGTAAGCACAGCCTAGATCAAGATATTCATCACTTGCATCACCTGGAAGGCTTCCTTACCAGCCAATATCCACTGCCACCCTAGAGGTAACTTGGCTCTAATACAATAAATTAGTTTTACCTATAACTGAATTTGAATTAAATCATATATTCCATATGAATCTATTTGACTGATTCATATTCATTGAATTTGATATGATTCAATTTGAATCATATAAATAATGTGAAGCCAAGAGATTCATACCATGAGAACGTTTAGTCTGAAATTCTGAAACCAGACAAACACCAGATAAAATTCGAACTTAAAGTCCTGGCTTGGGCATCTCAGGTTGCCTATTTTCTGTTATTCCTTCTGGAAGCTAAAAACATACACAGTGAAGTGGACCCTGAGGGTTTGGGGTAGATTCTAAGTCAGGTTCCCATTAATGATGTTAATGAGTAATGGAAGCATCTTCTCAATAGGTAGTTTGGAGGGGCATTTCCAGTCCCTTCTTCAAAATCTCTTAGCCCTTAGGGACTGACCATTGGTTATAGAGACCTGAATGAGACAGCTTAAAAAAGAGTTCCTGTAGGGGCTGGCTGTCTGGGGGCCAAGACACAATGATTCAACAAATGCAGGGTGTTCTGGGAGGATTCTTTCTCAAGGATTCTGGAAGATGCTGGTGGATTCACTCTGAGGCACAGGAGTGCTTCTGTCCCCCACATACAACCTGACGTATCTGGGAAAGCAGCTAACTTCTTTCAATTCACAGTTCTTCCCAACTTGCTTACCTTTTCACAAAAGTAAGGAATTTTTTTTCTTTGTTTCTGTTTTTAAATAATTTCAGATTTAGAAAAGTTACAAGAATAACATAAAAATTCCTGTTAAGTCCTTCACCCAGATTCCTCAATTGTTAACATTTTACTATGTATGCAAATAATTTTTTTCTCTATATATGTACAAATTTATTTTTTATTCTGAACCATGTGATAGTAAGTTGCAGACACAATAATCCTTTACCTCTAACGTATATATATACAAGGACATTTTCTTATTGATCATAATATAATTATCAAAAGCAGGAAAGTTAACATTGAACTAATATTATCTAATCCACAGACCTTGTTTAGATTTCTCCATTTGTCCCAATAATGTCCTTGATGGCAATTCTTTTTTCTGGTCCAGGATTCTAATCCAGTATTACATGTTGCATTTAGTTGTCATGTCTCTTTAAATTCCTTTAATTTAGAATATTTTCTCAGTCATTTTTAACCTTTTTTGGCCTTCATATTTATAAGGAGTACAGGCCAGTTATTTTTATACTGTGTCCCTCAATTTGAGTTTTTCTGATTTTTCCTCATAATTAGAGTCATGTTGTACATTTTTGACAGGAATACTACAAAAGTGATGTTGTGGCCTTCTCAGTGTACTATATCAGGAGGTACATGATATTGTTTGTCACATTAATGGTGATATTACCTTTGATCACTTGGTTAAGGTTATGTCCACTAGGGTTCTCCACTATAAAGTTGTTATTATAAATATCTTGTGGAGAGATATTTTGAGACCATGTAAATAACCTCAAACTTTCATCTACTAGTGTTAGTATTCATTGATTTTTGCCTGAACCAATTACTACTATTATGGTTACCAAATGGTGATTTCCTAATTATATCATTCTTTCAACATTTATTGTAGAAGCTCTCCCTTATCCTCCATGTATTTATTTGCATAAATGTAACAGTGTGTCCTGTTTACGTAGAAGATAGGGGATGCACATTGGAAACTTATAAAACTGTTTAAAATGTTAGATTAGACCATAAGCCAAAGCTCAGACCTTCTGAATCACAAGGAAAACATCTTAGGAGATTGACTAGTTACAGAGAAAGAGTTGTCACATCATGTGACAAAAATGACCCATCCACACGACCATAGAATGGTTGAGTTCTTCTGCAGCTTCTCCTGTAGTTGTAAGAGGTTTGGCTTCCATGATTGCTCTCAATTGGTCATTGTCAACTTCCGAAGGCCACTGCGCTCCTCATCTTCAAAGCTCTCATCTCCTTTGCAAAACTTCTTGAACCACGACTGCACTGTACATTCGTTAGCAGTTCCTGGGCCAAATACGTTGTTGGTGTTGCAAGTTGTCTCTGCTGCTTTACGACCCATTTTGAACTCAATAAGAAAATCGCTCAAATTTGCTTTTTGTCTAACATCATTTCCATAGTCTAAAATACATATAAAATAAACAAGTAATAAGTCATTAGCAAAACAAAATAAAGTGAGAAATGCACATTAAAATGATATATAACATAACCACATTTAAGAATGTATTCCAGGCCGGGCGCGGTGGCTCACGCCTGTAATCCTAGCACTCTGGGAGGCCGAGGTGGGCAGATCGTTTGAGCTCAGGAGTTCGAGACCAGCCTGAGCAAGAGCGAGACCCCACCTCTACTAAAAATAGAAAGAAATTATATGGACAGCTAAAAATATATATAGAAAAAATTAGCCGGGCATGGTGGCGCATGCCTGTAGTCCCAGCTACTCGGGAGGCTGAGACAGGAGGATCGCTTGAGCTCAGGAGTTTGAGGTTGCTGTGAGCTAGGCTGATGCCACGGCACTCACTCTAGCCTGGGCAACAGAGTGAGACTCTGTCTCAAAAAAAAAAAAAAAAAAAAAAAAAAAAAGAAATTATATGGACAGCTAAAAATATATATAGAAAAAATTAGCCGGGCATGGTGGCGCATGCCTGTAGTCCCAGCTACTCGGGAGGCTGAGATAGGAGGATCGCTTGAGCTCAGGAGTTTGAGGTTGCTGTGAGCTAGGCTGACGCCACGCCACTCACTCTAGCCTGGGCAACAGAGTGAGACTCTGTCTCAAAAAAAAAAAAAAAAAAAAAAAAAAAAAAAAAAAAAGAATGTATTCCAATATCAAATGGCAAATTTCAAAAATGCTAAAACCACAATTACTTTTGAGCCAAACTAATTCTAGGATTTAATCTTTTTCTTTTATCATTTGTTAAGTCATACAGTTATTTCTTAAACATCTTGGTTAAAAGTAAGATAGTTGTTCTCATCTGTTGAAAATTATTTTTTAATGAAAACACTTAGTAACCTGTTGGATGGATAACAAGGTTTAGCCTTTCAGTAATTATTTGTGATCACAGACCGAGTATATTTTACTAATGTTATACTGTTATTTTATTTTGCTTTTGGTTTTTTGTAGTATTTTCCTAACAGTTATAGAAGCCTATGTCCAGTACATACTTAGGTCTAATTATTTAAGTTTTTAGGGTATTTGCTTTTTAAAACTGTCAGTTATTTCTTGGTAGAAACTTTTACTTCCTGGAAGGTATGTGCTATGTATTCATGTTCTAAGTTGAATGGTACCATTTGTTCTTCTACCACGGTGATTTAAAGCATGGATTTTTATACAAGATTTACATAGGGAATTTGCAAGTTCCAAGACAGGCCTAATCCCTCACAGATCTGTTTTGTGTTCTCTCTTTCTCCACCCTCCCCTCCCCAATCTCTACCTTCAGAGGTCTCATCTCTTTTTGCAAGAAGAGCAGAAGATGATTGAGTACCAGGTGAGTATGATATTAAGTAGTCCTTTTCCCTTCTTGGGAAAACTGTCCTAGAAAAAAATGTATGCATTGTAAGTATGTACACTTTGTCATAAGCTGAGTTCTCAGGAAAACAGACGGCAGAGAAGGAGATTTTAACACAGGAGGTTTTTTAAGGAAGTTCTTGGAACACCTGTAAGGCAATGAAAGAAGCAGGATTGAGCAGAGGGAGTTGTTGAACAGAGGCCTGAGCTGATCTTGTAGAATACTCTGGAGCTGGGGTGGCCCTCAGTGTTGTTGGGAATGGAGGCAAGGGGCCTTTTGTATTCTGAAATCAACTAGTCTCTGATTGTAGGCTGCCCCAGGGAGGGGAGGTAACTGTGGGTAGGGCAGTTCCCTTTGGCCTAGGACAATTCCCAGAAAAGTTTAAAGCCTGTAGCAGCCAGTCTTTCAGAGGAATTTAGGTGGAATACCACGGCCTCCTTTCTGCACATAGATAACAGTGGCAAGACACTTATATATACTGCTCTACCCAACATATTAGTATGCAATTTTTTTAACCAAGTACATAATGCTCCATTGTATGCATGGAATATGACTGATTTAACTAGTCCCCCATTTTATGGACATTCTGGTAGTTTTCCAACTTGATATTATAAGCAATGAAGCAAGGAACCTTCCTTTTTGGAATACAGATGTATAAAGTAGAGAGTCCAACAAGAGTCAGTAACTGTAATCTTCCTGGTAGCTCAACAAAAAGGCAAGTACAGTTAGACCGTGATTTGCACTGTCCATAAGGAAGAAGCATATTGTTATCTGCAGGGGAAAACTAGCTTTTCAAAGCACTTCTTTCTTAAGGTGTTTCCCTGAGAGGACTTCTTATGGCTAGGGTAGAGCAGCACTGCTTCTAATAGTGTGGTCCCAGGACATGGGCATCTCCTGGGAGCCTGTTAGAGATACAGAATGGCAGGCCCCACCCTGCTGGATGGGATTATCTATGGGTGGAACCTGGGAATCTGTATTTAAAAGGCTTTTGGTGATCTTTATGCACTTGAAAGTATGGAAGGCATTGATAGTGATAGTGGACAAAATTCTTAACAATAACTAATAAATGCAGAAGCAGGTTTTCGATAGTGATTGCTCAACACTTCCCTGGGAAGGAGAATGTTAGCCCCAAAGCGAAACTCCGAATTCTTAAAGTGAACAAAACCAGCAGGACCTAGCTCCCCAATGATATGATAGTGTTTTCTTTGTCAAAGTCATAGGAAGTTCTAATTCCTTTGTGGTCTGTGATCTACATATGTAATGGAAGGAAATGCTAAATTTCAGTTAGAAGAAAGTGAAAATATAAATGATTTCTTTTGCAGGATTAAGAAGGGTTCCTCCAAGTTTACAGAAGTCCTGAATTTGATTTGTATCTGTATTTGGTTTTTATTTGTAGCCTTGATCTAGACTGAGGAACAGATGTGCTGCCCAGCACTTAAATTACTGTCATTCCCCTTTTATGTCTCTGCTGGTTTGGCAGCAAACAATTAAACATCTTATTCCCCAGCAAGTCTCAGTCTGAGGTGTTCCCAGTTCCCAAAGTGCCCTGTGTCCTGACAAGACTGTCTTCCCCTTGGTCCCTGAATTTCTGGGACCTGCCTCCTTGAAGGCCTTCCTCAGGCAGGATACCTCTTTACAGAGACCTGCCCTCTCCCGCTTTCTCAGGTCTTTTTCCCTGTCCCTGCAGCCATTGTCAGTGCTCCAACCCTAGAAATCGTTACCACTTCCAAACTACAAATCCTTTCCTTTCTCCACCAGCCATCTTCAGCTCCTGAAGCAGTCTCCCTGCTCTTGATGTTTCCGCATCCTGTTTCTTACTCTTTCTTGAGTCCAGCAGCCTCTCTTCACCCTTACCAGGTGACCTTGCTGAGGCTGAAATCAGAGGATGCATTTTGATTGTTCTGCTGACTTAGACTATCATTCACCCCCTTCTCCTGTGTAAAAGGCAGCACAGAGTACTGGTTAAGAGCACAGACTCCAGAACTGGACTGCTGGGCTTGAATCCCAGTCCTTACCAGCTGTGTGATCCTGGGCAAGTCACTAAACCTCTCTGTGCCCCAGTTTCTTCTTTGTAATATGGGGATAATGGCAGTACCTACCTCAGAGTAAATATAAGAATTAACTGAGTTAATATATGTAAAGTGCCTGGAATAGACTGTCCATAGCATGTGTTTATTACAATCACTGAGGTCCTCCCTCCTTCATGCCAGTGATAGTGCTCCCCTACTGTGTTTCTCATGACAACTTCTCAACGTCTTCTGTGGTTTCTCTTTCCGTCTTCTTACCTCTCAGACACTGGTGTTCCTGTGGGTTTGAACCTTCTCTTGGGTGGACGCAGGTAAGTCTGCAGGGGACTCCCTCATCTGCACCTACGCCAAGACCTCATCCAAGAGCTTCAGTCCCCTTTGATGACATCATGGGCAACAGCTGTGACTGGCTGTCCCACAGCCCTTCAAACTTAATATGTACAAAATTGAATTCTAGACTTACATCTCCTCTTCCCAGTTTCCCATCTCCGGATGGTACCATCCTGTCAGGCAAGCCAGGACCCTGAGATTTATCCTTAACTTCCTCCCCACTTTTTCCTCCTCTTTTATCAAGCCATGCTCATTTTACAACTTCAGTGATTCTTGTATCTCTGCCCTTGCCATTCCTGTGTTTTGTGACAATGGCGTGACCAACTGGGTACAGAATTGCATCTTTCTCTTCCTGGGAAATACTGACCCAGAGCCTGTCACTGAGCCCTGTGGTAAAGCCTGCTCACTGCTCTCTCACTACCAGTGTGTGGTTCTGGCATCAGGGAGGGTGTTTGGTTGGCATCTCCTCTGTGCTGTGTCCTCTGTGTGGGTCTTGGTGGGCATGCGCCAGCATCCATGGCCCCTGCCCTGCCTCTGGTCCTGCCTTCAGGTCCCTCTGGCTGGGCCACTGCTCAGGTGGCCCGCAGCCTCCTGAGAGTGGAGTGCGGGTCTGGGCTGCTCTCAGAGCCCGTTCGATGCGTCCTTCCTCTGGCCACGCCCAGAGTGGTGAGCAGGTCCCCTTGGCACTGTGCACTAGAGCTGTCTACCCTACTAGACCCCAGGGCACAGGCACTGGCTCCCATTTTTTGGTGTCCGTTAGAATTGTTTTCCTTTTCTTACAGATTTTAAAATATTGATTTACATTATTTTTCTACTTAAATAAAATAGCCACATCTATATGATGCTATTATGTGCTAGGTACTGTTTAAAGGCTTTACACATATTAACTATTCAAGCTTTGTAATAACTAAGAAACACACACTATTATTATCCCCATTTAACAGATGAGGAAACTAAGGAACAGAGAGGTTAAGCAGCTTGCCCAAGGACACTCAATTAGAGGCTGAGCCGGTATTTGAATTCAGGCAGTCCAGCCCCATCCGCTAGTCTTCCCCTCGTGTCTGTGGTCACTGTAGTTAGACAGCAGTCCACAAGAGCCTCACTTCTACACGAGTTGCAAGTTTGAGGGTTTCCAACACCATCCTCGGGTTTGATAATCGCTAGAAGGACTCACAGAACTCACGGAAAGCTGTTATACTCACTGTTAACAGTTACAGCAAAATGCATATGGATTAAAATCAGCCAAAAAAGGAGACACATGATGTAGAGTTCAAGAGAGTTCCACACACAACTTCCAGTTGTCCTTCCTAGTGGAGCCCTGGGCAGAGCTAACTACTACAGTGATTTGTGACAATACACAGAAGCATTGCCAACCAGAGAAGCTTACCTAAGCCTTGGAATCTGGTTTTTGTTAGGGGTTGGTCTTGTAGACATGATTGACTGCTTTGTGGCTACCCTCAGTCTCTAGACCCTCCAAGAAGCTGAGCTGATGCCTGTGACCTAAAGCCCCTGTCATAAATCACATTGTTAGACTATCTGATGTGGCCCAAGGCTCCTGGGTAAACAAACTTTCTTATCTCGAAGGACCTTCCAAGGGTTGAGAGATGACTTCCCAGGAGCTAAGGGCAAAGGCTAGACCCCTCTTTTGGCAGGGTTAAATTCTTTACTACACCGTCACTGAAAAGTAAATCATAGGTACTTTCTTAGGTTAGTACCTGTGGGTCTTCTCAGGGACTGTCCTGCTCATTTCCATTTCTTATACTGGGACCTCCAGGGCAATGGGCTCTTTACAGAACTTTTGTTCTCTGTTCCCAAAACCAGAGGCCTGCCTGCAGCCAAAGTAATCCGAGGCTTGCCAAGTGGTCAGGCTTCCTCCTTTTCAGACCACTCTATTATTCCTCCTCTGGGTCCCCTGCTGAACCCTTCGGCTGCTGGCTTCTTAAATATTAGTGTCCCTTGGGGCTCTGACCTGAGCACCCTGGGCATCCTGTCTCCTTGCAGAGAGATCCCACTTCCGTGTTGATGGTTCACACAGCTTTAGCTCCACTCCTGATCTTGCTCTTGACACCAAACCTGCATGTCTGCTGTGTCCCCCCAACATGTCCAGCACACCACATCCTCTTTGTGCCTCCTGTTTTCCTCATCTCCAGGGTAGCACCACTGCCACTCAGCTCACCCCCCACAACAAGTTAAGGTGCAGTTTCTGCTCTTCTTTACAGTGTTCCTCCTTTCTCTCAGTGTTACTGTCCTCCTTGTGAACATCATCTTCCACCAGGTCATTACAGGGCTTTCCTCTCATTTCCCTCCAGGTGACCCACCACATTTCTCTTTCCATTCGTTTACTTTCAGGCTACCCGTGAGCTTATATTTAAAGTACATCTCCGGTAGGCAGCATTGCTTCTTTGTTTATCCAGTCTGATGATCTCTGCCTTTTCAGAATGTTTAGTCTTTTATTAAATTAGTAGTCGGGCGTAGTGGCACAGGCCTGTAATCCCAGCTAGTCAGGAGGCTGAGGCAGGAGGCTCACTGGAGCCCAGGCATTCGAGGTTGCAGTGAGTTACAATCACACCACTGCACTCCAGCCTGGGCATCAGAGTGAGACCTTGTCTCTAAAAAGTAATAGTAATAAATAAATAAATTACATTTAATAGAATTATTGGTATGGTTGGATTTATATCTATCATTTTAGTGTCCGTTTTCTGTTTGTTCCATCTGCTTTTGTTCCTTCTTTTCTCTCTTTTGTGTGTTTATGTGGATGAACTGAATTTTTTTAGAATTCTATTTATTTACTTCAGGTACACCTCTTTGCCTTATGATTTTAGGGTTTACTCTAGGTGTACAATATGCATCCTTTACTTTTCACAATCTGCTTAGAATTGCTATTATACTACTTCACATAGAATGCAAGAAACTCACCTCATGCCTTCTAGAATATGCTTTGTGCGTACACTTCTCCCTTGATTGGTTTCCCATTGTCCTAACTTCCATCATCTCATCACTCACAGACCCCTGTATACTTTTCTCTTGTTACTGAGTAACTTGCCACCTTTAAAATCACTGTTCTGCCTGCATGACTTTGTTCACACTGCTCCCCTGCAAGGAACGCAGTATTTCCATCTTCCTGCAGAAAAGACTCAGCCCCACATATTCCTGAGCTCTGAAGCCTGATCAGACCCTGAAAAGTTTAATGAACCATTTGTTTCTACGTGCTGTAGCCTAGGTGTTCTGCCATCGCAGCTGTTGTGACACTGTCACCCTGATGGCTTTACTTGTTGCTCTCCCTGTGCCAGACAGTGAGCTCCTTGAGGTTAGGAACCCTCCTGGATTGTGACCCCAGCAACCAACACTAGGCCAGACACATTGTGGGTCGTCAGTGTTTGTTGACTCAGAGTGTTAATGACAATGGTAGGTAGGTGGCCTCCAACATGACTTTCATTTTTCCCACCATATGTAACACAAAGCCAAGAATGTAAAAGGCATCCCAGATAGATAAATGATCATGGTAAAGTCTGATCTATGAACATTATAAAAATCAGTACCAATCCCCCGCCAACATTTTTTTCCACATGACTCAATGTCATTTCATTTTCAACAGACACCTGTGTCATTCAAAGATGTGGTTGTGGGCTTCACCCAAGAGGAGTGGCACCGGCTGAATCCTGCTCAGAGGGCCCTGTACCGGGATGTGATGCTGGAGACCTACAGCAACCTTGTCTCAGTGGGTAAGAATAGCTTCGCCAGACGATTCACATTATGCTTGAATGACCATCTTTCCTTTCTCAGTTGCTAAAAGCAACTGAAGTAGCAAGACCCTCTAAAGTACCTAATTTATTTAATAATTATCTAGCACTTTCTATGTGCCAGAAACTATTTTAGTCACCTTTAAAATATTAACTCACTTGTACCATTATTTTATACATTGGGAAATTGAGGCACAGAAAGGTGAAGTAACTTGCCCAGAGTCACCCACCTACTACATGGCAGAGCCAGGATTTGAACCCGAGCAGTCTGGCTGCACAGAATGCATTCCTAACCCTTACACTGTGTTGCTGCAATGGTTTTGGATTGAGTTTCAGTGGTCCTGATTTATTAATTCCGTTTGGTTCTGGACAAGGTGTGTCTATAGTCCCCTCCCAAGTATAATGTCTGTTGTGCAGCCTTTAAAGCTGCCTGAGAGGCCCTGAAGACCAAGGAGCTCAGCCCAAGGCCTGGATCATTTCCCTGGAACAGGTTATGAAGGGACCAAACCAGATGTGATCCTCAGGCTGGAGCAGGAAGAAGCTCCATGGATTTGTGAGGTAGCATGCCCAGGCTGCCACTGTTGGGGTAAGTGTGAGAAATCTAGCAAAAGGGGTACTATGGAGCCTGGCACCTTTGACATTTTGTTCAGGGTCCTTCTCTTAAAAGCTTTGACATTTCTCTGAGAGCTTTAGCCTTCTTGATGATGCTTCAGCCTGCATGCATGCCTTCCCCATATCTGGGTGTTCTTCCTGCCTTTCCTTTAAATCTCACCTCTGCCCTTATGTGCTTTGTCCATTTCCCTTTATCTCTCACAACCAGGTATTCTTGCAAATAAACACCTATTCACCTGTTTCTGCTGTCCTTTCCTAGTCTCTGTACTACTGTTTTGTTTTTTATATTCATAATAAAGGAAATGCTCAATTGAAGGTAAAGCTTAGTGAAAATAAAGATGTAATTTTTTTCCTAACAAAGTTCACAACTCCTCTGATTTCTGTCCATCAAGTTAAGAACTGCTTTAGTCCCAGTTAGCTTTGTTGATTTCATTGATTAGTAATTCACCTTAGAACTCTTTGCCATTTATATTGTAAGTAATTACTAGACCAACATGATAAACTCTCTGATAACTGCTGTATCAATGCTTGTCAAACTCTAATGTGTTAAGAATCACCTGGGCATCTTGTTAAAATGCAGATTCTGGTTCAGTAGGTCTGGGGTGGGGCCTGAAATTCTGCATATCTAACAAGCTGCCAGATAAAGCCAAAGTTGCTACTTGAAGACCCACATATTGAATAGCAAAGTGCTATATAACATTTAAATGTCTTTCTTCCATAACAGCGATCAGCAAACTATGGGCTACAGATTGGCCACCTATTTTTGTGAATAAAGTTTTATTAGAACATAGCCATACCCTTATGTTTACATATTGTTCATGCTTTCATGGTATAGTAGCAGACTTGTGTAATTGTGACAAAGACCATATGGTCAACAAAGCCTAAAATACTTACTCTTAGGCCCTTTAAGAGCAAGTTTGCCAACCCCTGCTCTATGATATAATCCCATCTTATTTGAAATTAATTCTCTCTATATTCTACAATATATTTCATTTCATTTGTGGCAGTGTTCTGAATCTTCTCTACTCATAGAATACTCTTCCATGCATTTTGATTATGGTTTAATGATTTCTGGTCATGTACTGTGCACCCTTTTGTGTGTACATTTTGAGGGCATTTCTCAAGTAGCATAAAGTTTCATAAGGATTGATTCACTGTACTTTCTCTAGAGGATATCTGCCAAGTTAGTGTCCAGAGGAAAAGACGGCAAGACATGCTTTTGAGGCAGGATGGATGCATCAGCAAGAAAACATTGCCCAAGGAAAAAAGCTGTGAATGTATTAAGTTTGGGAAAATATCACTTCTGAGCACTGATCTTTTTTCTTCAATTCAAAGCCACAATAACTGGGACCCTTATGGAATAAGTTTAAACCATAATTTAGACTTGATTGGTTTTAAGAGAAACTGTGCAAAAAAGCAAGGTGAGCGTTATGGATATGGGAAATTGTTACAGTGTATAAACCATGATAGAAGACCTAATGGAGAAAAACCCTGGGAATGCAGTCACTGTGAGAAGGCTTTCAGCCATAACCCAGCACTTACATGTAAACCAGCAGTAACCAATTCTCTTGTATATAAACGAAAGAGGGTTCCACCTACAGAAAAACCCCACGTCTGTAGCGAGTGTGGGAAAGCCTTCTGCTACAAGTCTGAATTCATTAGGCATCAGAGAAGTCACACTGGGGAGAAGCCTTATGGATGCACTGACTGTGGGAAAGCCTTTTCACATAAGTCAACCCTCATTAAACACCAGAGAATTCACACTGGGGTAAGACCCTTTGAATGTTTTTTTTGTGGAAAAGCCTTCACCCAGAAGTCACATCGCACAGAACATCAGAGAACGCATACAGGAGAGAGACCCTTTGTGTGCAGTGAATGTGGGAAGTCATTTGGTGAGAAGTCATACCTCAATGTACATCGAAAAATGCACACAGGAGAAAGACCCTATCGTTGCAGAGAATGTGGAAAATCTTTCAGCCAGAAGTCATGCCTCAATAAACACTGGAGAACTCATACAGGAGAAAAACCTTATGGATGCAATGAGTGTGGCAAAGCTTTCTACCAGAAGCCAAACCTCAGTAGACATCAGAAAATTCATGCTAGGAAAAATGCCTACAGGAATGAAAACCTAATAATTGTGGGAAAGCCATGAGCAAGATGTCCAGTTTCATTGTACAAAAGGGAATTCATCCTTAGAAGAAATCTTATTGATTTAATGAATTTGGACAAAGTGTTTTATCTTAACAGAAGTTATGCTCCAATTGTGATACAAACTTTTATAGAAAAAACTTGCAGAAAATACTTTATAAAACATCAACGTGGTCTGGCATATAAAAGTTTAAAAATAGGGCCGGGCGCGGTGGCTCACGCCTGTAATCCTAGCACTCTGGGAGGCCGAGGCGGGTGAATCGCTCAAGGTCAGGAGTTTGAGACCAGCCTGAGCAAGAGTGAGACCCCGTCTCTACTAAAAAAATAGAAAGAAATTATCTGGCCAACTAAAATACATATAGAAAAAATTAGCCAGGCATGGTGGCGCATGCCTGTAGTCCCAGCTACTCGGGAGGCTGAGGCAGGAGGATCGCTTAAGCCCAGGAGTCTGAGGTTGCTGTGAGCTAGGCTGACGCCACAGCACTCACTCTAGCCCGGGCAACAAGCGAGACTCTGTCTCAAAAAAAAAAAAAAGTTTAAAAATATTTTATAGAATGACAACAGAATACAAAATACATATGAAGAGACTTAAAAGTATACTATAGTACGTTCCACAGTGAGCCACACAATCAGCATTATTTGTATTTTTGAGTGGTAAATGTGAATGTATCATAAATTGTGATTATAAAACACATACATCACATAGGATGTAGAATGCCATTCACTAAACTTTTCCACTCTAAATATCACCATTGTCTTTTGATGTCTTAACAATACAAAAAATAATAAGTCCCACTATTTTTAAAAGAACTTTATTGTACCAGCTACATTTTCTCCACCTTTTTGTAATAAATGTTAATGGCTATATAAAAGGTGTTATTGAGCCCTTTTTGGAATAACAAAGCAATGTTTTTTAATGTCCTTTGATAAGCCAGCCAAAAACCTTACCAAAAACATAGTTATTTATGTTGAAAATGCAAAGCATGCAAAGCTAAGGAATAGTTTAACCTGATATTCAGTAAACCAAACACTGTAAACTTGATTACTCAGCACATTGACTATTTGACAAAAAGTAGAGTTGCCCTTATATATTAATATTATCCACTATTCATATTTTCTTAGTCTTGCTTAAGATGTCTTGCAGCAAATTAGTAGAAGAGATACAATACTCTTTATTCAGGTGTTATAACTCAGAAGTGTTTCATGCTGGGACCATGAAGGATAATTTATTTTCTTTTTTGCAAATTAATTAAGCAATATCCATTTTTATTCTCTATAAATTTCTTTGGGAATGTCCTGGACACTAACCCCCAGGTTTTTCATTATTCCAATGTTTGGGGAAAAAATAACTGTTTTCTTGAGCTGGCATATCATACATATAAAAAAAGAAATGGTTGGTAGACTTAATCATTCAGCAAAAAAAAAAAAAAAAAAAGAAAGAAAGAAAGAAAGAAAGAAAACAAATGGCTACTTGGAATCGATATTTTTCAAGATTTGCCTCTGTGTAAGATTGCCTGAGCCAGAATGAGAAAGAAGATATAACCACAGATATAGACATGATTTTAAAAATGATAGAATGATACCTCATACAACTCTAGATCAACATTTTTTTTAAACAGGGGAAATGGATGCTTTTCTGGCGAACTATAAGTTATGATAATTGCAATAAGAAGTAGAAAACTTCGTAGAACAGTTACCATTGAAAAATTTGGATAAGTGACTGAAGATCTATAATGGAAAAATGCTCCAGGCCTAGATGATTTTATGATTAATTCTATCTACTGTTTTAAAAAACAATACCAGTGTTATTTATTATATGAATATAATATAGTCCACAAACTGTACTTCCCATTTAATTTATGAAGTCAGAATAAGTTTAACACCAGAACCAAATAAAGATAGTTGGAAAAAAGAAAACTCTAGATGAGTTTTATTCATGAATATAGAATAAAAATTACAATTAAAATAATAGCAAATAGAATTCAGGAGTATATCTGAAGAATGACATACTATTATGACCAAGTAAGAGTTGCCAAGAATGCAAAGCCAGTTCAGCAATAGGAAATATGCCAATAAAATCAATATCTTAAGAATCATATGAACTGTCAATAGATGCTGAGAAAGCATTTAATAGAATTTGCAAACATTTCTAGTCTAATAAAACATAAATTAAACTGTAATATATGACAACCAAAGAGATTTTTTTTAACCAAAACCTCATAGCATATATTGTGTCAAAGCCATTTTTTTATAAATCAGGAATTTAATATTGTCTTGGAGGTTTCAGTGAAGGCAATAAAAAGAAAATAATTGGTATAAGCAATGGAAAATAAAAGGTAAAATGACTCCTTTTTTGCTGATGATATGGTTGTATACTAATAAATGATAATTTTTAGTATCTGATAATTTTTTTTTTTTTTTTTAAGACAGAGTCTCGCTCTGTTGCCCGGGCTAGAGTGAGTGCCGTGGCGTCAGCCTAGCTCACAGCAACCTCAAACTCCTGGGCTTAAGCGATCCTACTGCCTCAGCCTCCCGAGTAGCTGGGACTACAGGCATGCGCCACCATGCCCGGCTAATTTTTTGTATATATATTTTAGTTGTCCATATAATTTCTTTCTATTTTTAGTAGAGACGGGGTCTCGCTCTTGCTCAGGCTGGTCTCGAACTCCTGACCTCGAGCGATCCACCCGCCTCGGCCTCCCAGAGTGCTAGGATTACAGGCGTGAGCCACCGCGCCCGGCCTGATAATTTTTTTTGAGTTAAGATAAATTTTCTAAGAAGGCAGGGTACCAAGATGAAGAGCCATTCTCCATACTAACAGTAAACACCTAAAAATGTGATGGATTTTTTAGTAATTACACTATATCTTCTTGTTGTTTTTTTTTCTTATATGAAATGATCTAAAATTTCATATGGAAAAAGAAATGCCTGAGAATCTAGATAAGAAAAGTATGAAAAAGAAAATACCCTACCAGATATTAGAAGATAACATGAAGTTATTCTGATAAAATTAATATTGTGTTGGCAAAGAAACAGATATTAATAAATATATCAGTTGGAACAGAATAGAACGTTCAGAAATAGATCTTGGTATATATGAATTTTTTCATTTTGCAAAAGGTAGAATCTCATACCATAAGAGAAAAGAGTAGTTTATTTAAAAAGAATTCTGGCACAGTTGGCTTTTAATCTTGAAGAAAGTTGAACTAACAGTACAAACCACATCCAAAAATAAGTTACAGGACAGTTTAAGACTTAATATTTTAAAATAAAAATTTTAAAAGAAAATCAAAGGAGACTACATGTACAATCTAGAGGTTGGGAGAGATTAACTTTACCAACACAGGACACTCAAAAGCTATTTAAAAATAAGTATTTGACTACCTAAAAAGTGCAGTCTTTTCAATGGCAAAAGATGACATCAGTCTGGATGTGTTGGCTCAAGCCTGCAATCCCAGCACTTTGGGAGGCCAAAGTGGGAAGATTGCTTGAGGCCAGGAGTTTGAGACCAGCCTGGGCAACATAGTGAGACCCCCATCTCTACAAAAAAAAAATTTTTTTTTTTCAGTTTTAAAAAAATTAGCTGGGCGTGGTGGTGTGCGCCTATAGTCCCAGGTACTCAGGAGGCTAAGACAAGAGGATCACTTGAGCCTAGGAGTTCGAGGGTGCAGTGAGCTATGATCAGGCCACCACACTCCAGCCTGGGTGACAGAGCAAGACAGTATCTCTAAAAAAATAATAATAATTAAAAAAGAAGTGTCTCTAATCACCATGGAATTCTAAAAAATGATGACAACAACGTCAATAGATTAAATAGATTGGGAAAAATATTTGTAGAGCTGATCAGAGGAGAAAGCACTCTTCAAATTGACAGGAAAAAGATAACCCAATAGCAAAACATGGCAAAAATTTGAATAGACAAATATGAGAAGAGCAAATGTAAGTAGCTTATAGACCAATGCAAAAATGTTTAGCCCTAGTAGTTGTTGAGGAATGCAGGTTAAAGTTATAATGAGATAACACTATGCAAAAGTGATTTTTGCTGTGAGAACAAAGGGTATTCTTATACACTGTTGGTAGAAACATAAATTTTGAATAGCAATTCAAATTACTTTTGAAAAGCAATCTGGCAACATCTGTTAAAACTGTAAAAACTTGTGCCACTTTGGAGAATCTTCTTAGAAGTATTTTAATAAAAGCCCCAATATATAAAGGACAGATGAACATGGACATTTATTACAAAATTGTTCCTAATGGAAAAAAACAAAACAAAAAATGAGAATCAAAGAAAATAATATACCCATGAATAGGGAAATTGGAGAAAGAACTACACCAGTGTACCCATTCCATAGAATGTTTATAAAGCCATTAAAGTGGACAAATTAAAACTATGCTAGTGGGCGTGAATGGAATTCCACAAAATTTTCTTGAGTGAAAAAAGCAAGATAAATATTAAGTGTGTAAAATATGACCTCATTTTTGTAAATCATTAGCAAAATATCTATGTGTTTATGAGTGATAATCATGTATCCGTATATGTTTATGTATGCTTTTATATGCATGGAGAAAAGTATACAAGAATATGCATCGAGTTTGAGGGAGGTGGGCGATGCAGGTAGGTTATGGGGGAGTTAGAGGGAGAGGAAAAAGGAAAACCAAAAAGAAAAATAAATAAATGACTGAACCAAGTATATCACAAATGTGTAAGTAAAGAAATTTGGGTGGGGAGAGGAGAGCTACAATTCTAATTTGTGGGGACATTCATGGTATATATTGTTAAGTGAAAAGGGGAAATTGCATAATAAACGATTCTATTTTTTAAAAAATTAAAAGGCCTGTATGTGTACATGTATATGAACAAAGAGAAAAGTATGGAAGGGTATGGACCAAAGTGTTCATTAACATGGTTACCTTGGAAAAGAAAGATAGTAAGTTGTTTAATTTATATATCATTGTATTGTTTTTAACTTGTTAACAACATGTATTGCATCTGTAATTTGAAAAACATAAAATAAAGGGGGAAAACATTTCAGAATGCATGAAGCCTTGAAAATGTTTCTGTTTTCTGACAAGATGGCATCCTGGCTTGGTCTAGTTACCTTTCCCCCAGCTCAGTCCTGGGGATATCACCAGAGTAAAAGGAAAGTATATAGATCTGAAGAGCAAAAGGAAAGACTTTGGGAAACTCGCAAGTAGAGAAAAGTCTTGTTTTTATTTATTTTGAAATAATTTTAGACTTACAGAAAAGTTACAAAATAGAGTTCTCATTTGGCCTTCACCCAGCTTCCCTTAATGTTAACATTATATATTTTATATAATGTTTTATATATTTTTATGTATTATATAAAATTTTATATACATATATATGAAACATGTATTTTATATAAAATGTTACATATTTATATGTAAAATTTATATATAAATATATAACCTACATTTTTTCCTTATATATAAATAAATATAAATAATGTTATATTACATATAATTTTTTATATATTTATAAATTTTACATATAAATATATAAAATATTTTATATAAAATACATATTTTATATATGTATATAAAATTTTATATAATGCATTATATAAAAATATATAATAAAATTTTGTATAATTTTATATATTATATAACTGCAGTACAATTACCAAAATAGGAAATTAACATTGGTATAATACTAATAATTAAATTATAAGTCCTTATTTGAATTTCACCATTTTCACACAAATGTTCTTTGTCTAGCGCAAGATCCAGTCCAGGACCTCACATTGCATTTACTTGTTATTTCTCTTTAGTCTCCTCCAATCTGTAACAGTTCCTCAGTTTTTCTTGTCTTTCATGATTTAGACATTTTTGAAAAATATTGGCCAGTTATTTTGCGGAATATCCCTCAATTTGGGTTTGATTCCAGTGTCTTCTCTAATTATATGGAGGTTATGCATTAATTCAGAAATACCACAGACGTGATGTGTACTTCTTCAGTGTGTCATATCAAAGGGTACATGATGTTTATGTCTTCCCCCCCAGCTCTTTTAAGATATTTAATATGATTGAGAAAAATTATACATAATGGTATACAATGTGATGTTTTGATATATGTATACATTGTGAAATGACTAAGTCAAATTAATTAATATATCCATCACCTCCCTTATTCTTTAGTGGTGAGAACATTCGCATTCTAATCTCTTAGAAATTTTCAAGTATCTAATACATTATTATTAACTGTAGTCACCATGCTGTAATATGCATCTCCAGAACGAATTCATCCTAACTGAAACTTTGTACTCTTTAACCAACATCTGTTCCCCCCAACCCCAGCCCCTGATAATTACCTTTCTACTCTCCACTTCCGTGAGTTCAACTTTTTTAGATTCACCATGTAAGTGATATCATGCAGTACTTGTTTTTCTGTGCCTGGCTTATTTCACTTAGTATAATGTCCTTCACGTTGATCCATGTTATCACAAATGACAGGATTTCCTTCTTTTTCAAGGCTGAGTAGTATTCCATTGTATATATACATCACATTTTCTTTATCCATTCATCTGTCCAGTGAACCCATAGGTTGTTTCCAAATCTTGGCTATAGTGAATGAAGCTGCAGTGAACATGGGAGTGCAGATATCTCTTTCACATACTGATTTCATACCCTTTGGCTACATAACCATAGGTGAGATTGCTGGATCATAGGGTAGTTCTAGTTATAGTTTTTTGAGGAACCTCCATACAGTTTTCCATAATGGCTTACTAATTTACATTTCCCCCAACAGTGTGCAATGGTTCCCTTTTCTCCACATCTTTGCCAATACTTTTGTCTTTTGATAACAGTCATTCTAACAGGTGGGAAGTGAAATCTCACTGTGGTTTTAATTTGCATTTCCCTGATGCCTAATGATGTTAAACATGTTTTCATTATACCTGGTGGCCATTTGTATGTCATCTTTTGAGAAATCTCTATTCAAATACTTTACCTTTTTTTAAAATTGGGTTGTTTTCTTGCTATTGTTTTGTCTTACTGATGATATTAACCTTGAGCACTTGGTTAAGGAGCTCACTGCCAGATTTCTCCACTGTAAAGTTACTATCTCTTTCTTTGTAGTTAATAAATATTTTGGGCAAGATACTTTGGAGAGAGTTTTTTAAATACTTATTAGCAGGCTCTAGTACCACATTATTTAAATCTAATGTTTTAAAAGAAAAGCAAACAAAAACACATTAAAGTTTCATTTAGAAGGCAACTTTTACAATTGCAAAGCTTCCAAGGGAACCATAAGGTTTGTTGGTAGTTATCTAGCAAAATGATAGTTGACCATAGAAAACAATATTATGACACCATTAAAAATAATGATAAAGATCTACACCTACTTAAACAGTAATCATAGTATATTTTGACATGATAAAAGTATGTTATAGTACAGCATGCATATTATGATTACACTTTTAAAATAAAGTCAGGAAAAGATTTGCTGTAAAAATTTGAAAGTGCTCACCTCTGGTAGGATTACACATAATCTTTTTTATTTTTGTGTTCTTCTGTTCTCTCTCTTTACAATAAGAAAACATTAATTATACAAAAGGAAAAAAACAGAGCTGCCTTCAAAAACATAATTATAATTCTGCCAAGAACTAAGACTCTATGTAACACAATTTATAGTGGAGTATTGGTGGAAGCACAGATCTATATAGGTCACAGCAATAGAAAACATGACCCTAAAACATAAGCTAATATAAACACAAATATATTAAGAAGGCAGGAGAACAAATGATGAAGGAATTGCTGAATAAGTAGTTCTGAGATAGAATCTTTCTTTTTTGAGGAAAGTTTATTTTAGACCTTAAATTTACATTTTAAAATATATCTGATTAATAAGTTATATATAAAATTTATAAATATATTAGACAGAAGTGTTAACAGGGTGCAATGGGTTGAACTGTGTCCCCCCTAAAATGATACACCCTAACCCCTGGTACTTGTGAATATGATCTTACTTGGAAATAGGGTCTTTGCAGGTATAATTAAGATGAGATCATTAGATGACCCTAATCCACAGACTGGTGTCCATATAAAAGGAGAAGAGACAGAGATACACAAAGAGAATGCAATGTGAAGATGGAGGCAGAGACTGGAATGATGCAACTAAAAGTCAAGGAATACCAATGACTGATGGCTGTCACCAGAAGTCAGGAGAAAGGCATGGAACAGATTCTCCCTTGTAGTCCTCAGAAGGAACCAACCCTATCAACAAACTTGATTTTGGATTTCCAGGCTCCAAAACTGTGAGACAATAAATTTGTTTTACGCTACCAAGTAATTAGTATTTGGTACTTTGTTACAGTAGCCCTAAAAAACTAGTACACAGGAGAACCTTTGATCATGCATATCCTGACTTATCTGTTTTAAAGAATATTATAAAGGTAAACAAAAGGACCTTACTTTCATTCAACCAGTATGAATTCCCTCATGGCGAATGAGGTCTGAGCGACTACCAAATGCCTTTCCACATTCCCTACAGTCAAAGGGCTTCTCACCAGTGTGAATTCTCTGATGTCTAGTAAGGTTTGAGCCTTTATTAAAGGCCTTCCCACATTCATTACATTCATATGGTTTTTCATCTGTATGGATTCTCTGATGTTGAATAAGTTCTGAGCTCTGAATAAAGGCCTTTCCACATTCTTTACATTCATAGAGTTTCTTGCCAGCATGAATTCTGTGATGGTTAGTAAGTGTTGAGGCACTACTAAAGGCCTTTCCACATTCCTTACATTCATAAGGTTTCTCACCAGTGTGCATTCTCTGATGCTGAATAAGTCTTGAGTGTTGAGTAAAGGCTTTCCCACATTCCTTACATTCATAAGGTTTCTCACCGGTATGAATTCTCAGATGTGGAAAAAGTTGTGAACTTTTAGTAAAGGCTTTTCCACATACTTTACATTCATAAGGTTTCTCACCAGTGTGAATTCTTTGATGATCATTAAGGTTTGAGCAATAATTAAAGGCTTTTCCACATTCTTTACATTCATAGGGTTTCTCACCAGTGTGAATCCTCTGATGTTGAGAAAAATATGAACTACAACTAAAAGCCTTGCCGCATTCCTTACATTCATAGGGTTTTTCACCAGTGTGAATCCTCTGATGCCGAGTAACAAGTGAGCCACGACTAAAGGATTTTCCACACTCCTTACATTCATAGGGTTTTTCACCATAATGGATTCTCTGATGTTGCATAAATTGTGAGTTCTGATTAAAGGTCTTTCCACATATCTTACATTCACAGGGTTTCTCTTCATTATTAGTTTTTTGATGTAGAGTGAGAAAGGTAGGTTGAATAAAAGTGGGCATGTCTTCATGAGTAAGTATTACTTGTCTGAAATGTCTCTTCTTTAGGGACAATATCTTGGTCTCACACATTGATTCCAGATCTGAAAGAAAATAAAAAGGCAAATACTCATTTTTTCTATTCTGAGGAAGTTACCTAAAAAGGATATGGAAGGATTAAATTGAAAATAATATGCAGGAAATTAAATGCTTAGGCAATTTTCAAATATGGCTAAGCAATTTATAAAACTGACAGGAAAAGAGCAGACATTAGAGAGGTAATAGAAGAATCTGAGGATGGTGATTATGTAAGTATTAATATTAATAGATGACCTCTATCATTCTCAAATTTTGGTGTAGATCAGAATCACCTTAAACCTTATAGAATACAGAGTGCTCAGGGTCAGACATCCTTGATATTATATAGCAATTCCAGTCATATATACATGTATATAAATATATACTCATATATACAGAGTACCATACTGTATGTTTTACAATTTGTGGATAACTGTCAGACGTACATCAAAGGACTATTGATCCAGCAATCTCACTACTGGTTATTTATCCAAAGGAAAGGAAATCAGTATATCAAAGGGATACCCGCACCCCCATGTTTACTGCAGCACTATTCACAATAGCCAAGACACAGAATCAACCTAAGTGTCCATTAACAGATGAATGAAGAAAATGTTATATATACACAATGGAGTATTATTTAGCCACAAAAAAGAATGAAATCCTGTCATCTGCAGCATCATGATGGAACTGGAGGTCATCATGTTAAATGAAATAAGCCAAGCACAAAAAGACAAATATTGTATGTTCCCACTCATGTAGGAGGCAAAAAAGCTGATCTCATGGAAGTAAAAAGTAGAATCATAGTTACCAGAGGCTGGGAAGAGGGGTGGGAATGAAGAGAAATCGGTTAATAGGTACTAACATACAGCTAGACAGAAGGAGTAAGTTCTCATGTTTGAAAGCACAGTAGGGTAACTATAGTTAACAACAATATAGTGTACATTTCAAAGTAGCTAGGAAAAGATTTGAAATGTTCCTAACACAAAGAATTGATAAATGGTCGAGGCGATGGATAACCTAAATACCTTGATTTGATCCTTATACATTGTATGCATGTATCAAAATATCACATGTACCCCATAAATATGTATAATTATCAATAAATTAAAAAAAAATCTTGTTAGAGATCTAATGTACAGGAGGGCTATAGTTAGTAATATTGTATTGTATACTAGGAATTTGCTAGAAGAGTAGGCTTTAGGTATTCTTACCATAAATAAAAAAAGAAAGGAAGAACAGTTATAGTTATGTGAAATTATTTGCTTGACCAGTAATTACTTCAGTGTGTATATGTGTATCAAAACATCATGTTGTACGTTCATACAATTAAAAATAGCTTATTCATAGAAAAAATAAAAATAAATTTAAATAAAATATATGGTTGATTTTTGTTATTCATAGTAGTTATGTTCTATGAATTCACTGTGAACACTGAATTAGTGAATACTGAACTACTGCTTTTGTTAGTTGATCAATATATAATGGTTTAGATATGCTTCTGTTTAAAGACACTTTCTTTAATATGTATTGTTGATTGATTACCACTGAATCCATGGCCAACAGCTCTATAACTCATGCCTGAATAAAGTTTAGCTAACACATGTGTTTTCTCCATAAGGCACATTAGTCTTCATGTGCCCAGGGATACTAGGCAGCACTTCAGCACTATGCCTGGGAGGTGATTTTAAACATTGAATCATGAAGAAAAGCACAAAAATGCAAAAATTGTGCCCCTAAATAGACTACAAAAAGAATACTTTTTTACAGATTGAGAGCTAAAACAAGAAGGCAGAGCAACACCTTGTTTGACCTCACCTGGGAATGTGTGCGTTAGGAGATGCAAATTTCTTGAACTCTACATATGTCCACTAAAGCTCTGCAAGTATTGATATTGGGGTTACAAATAAATTTTAGTGAGTTGGTGAATTTGTAAATACAGAATCTGTGAGTAATGAGGAATGACTTTATTTTTAATAAAAAAAGGGGCATAATTTCTATTAAAAATGGCAAATTATACATATGTGTTTAGTATTACTTGTTCATAAATCCACAGTAAAATTATACTAAAAGCTTAACAAAGGGAGGTCAGGAGTTGAAGACCAGCCTGAGCAAGAGCAAGACCCCATCTCTACTAAAAATAGAAATAATGAGCCAGGCAACTAAAAATAGAAACAAAAAATTAGCTGGGTGTGGTGGCATGTGCCTGTAGTCCCAGCTACTCGGGAGACTGAGGCAGGAAGATCGCTTGAGCCCAGGAGTTTGAGTTTGCTGTGAGATAGGCTGACACCACTCTGTCTCAAAACAAACAAACAAAAAATGTGGTGATTGTGGGAACCCAGCCCTCAACTACCAGAATAAAGTATCAAGAAATACTTTTATAATTTCATGTATCACAAAATTTCAAAATAAGCATACTATTCAAAACATGAAGGTAAGTACCAGAAGTATCAAGGTGAGAGTTGAAAATGTGTTCATTTTGATGAGAGGGACTGGGGCAGTCTGGCTGGGAATATATAGATGGAAAAATATGCTGCTGTTTTTCAATATAAGCTTTTCAACACTGTGATTTTAAATGCTGTGAATGTATTAATAAATATCAAACTGAATCTAAAAAAATGAAAAAGGAATAAACAGGGACCACAAGTAGAATGATATGAGGGTCAAGGGAAGATAGAGAAGGGCTTGAATTAGCAAGCTGGTAGGAAGGAGAAGTGGTAAGAGAGAGACAGAGAGAAATGAAATACTTAAGGGCTGCTGAGACCACTGATGGCTGGGAAACAGTGAAGATTCAAAAACTGCCTATGTTCCTAGAGCTTTGTTGAATCCAAATTCTTTCTTAATGGAGGCACAGATCTTCTATTATACTTCCAAAACTAACTCCATAGGTGACAATATCTGCTTCTCTAAGTCTCCAACTATTAACTTACTACTTGGATCAATTTCACTTCTATATTTTTTGACTGTTTTATAACTTTCTTCTGAGCTTCCTCTTTTATATTCTCATGCTGAATCCATTCTATGGAAATTATTTACAGAAATGTCCTAGCTCCTACACTGGACAATAAGTTTCTTAATAAGCCTACATATTTTCTAAACTGCAGCGCCTAGCAGACTACTTAGGTAGTTTTTACAAATCAAAAAGTCAGGCCGGGCGCAGTGGCTCACGCCTGTAATCCTAGCACTCTGGGAGGCCGAGGCGGTTGGATTGATTGAGCTCAGGAGTTTGAGACCAGCCCGAGCAAGAATGAGACCCCATCTCTACTAAAAACAGAAAGAAATTATATAGACAACTAAAAATATATAGAAAAAATTAGCTGGGCATGGTGGCACATGCCTGTAGTCCCAGCTACTTGGGAGGCTGAGGCAGGAGGATCGCTTGAGCCCAGGAGTTTGAGGTTGCTGTGAGCTAGGCTGATGCCACGGCACTCGGCACTCTAAGAGTGAGACTCTGTCTAAAAAAAAAAAAAAAAAAGTCAAATGTTTTTAGAAGATCTGCTATTTAAAAATGTTGATTCTCTACTGAGAGATTCATTTCAAACTGAATCAAAATGCCAAGTTATTTTTTATGAGAATATATTAATATTAAAGCTAGTTTTAAAATTTATATGAAAATGCAAAAGACTAAGAAGAAGCAGGAGAACTTGCTCTACTAGATAAGATTTATTACCTGCTACAGTATTAATTTAGTATGGTATTGACATAAAGGTAGACAAATAAGCCAATGAAAAAGAATAAAATTCAGAGATAAAATCACAGATATATTGTAGAAACACAGGATTTATGACAAAGATGGTCCTACAGAGAGTGGGGATAGGATAATCATTTCAATAAACACTGATGGGTCAATTAGATATTCACATGGAAAAAAATTAAATTTGACCCCTACCTCACAACATACACAAATATCAACTTCAGGGAACTAGATGTAAATGTAACAGGTAAAACAATAAAACTATTAGAATGTAACATGGGAAATATCTTCATGACTTTGGAGTAGACAATGATTCCTACCCAGAATACAAAAAAGCAACTATAAAGAACATTATAAAGAAAAAGATAATAACTTTGACTACATTAAAAATTAATAACTTCTTTTCACCAAGACACCATTAAGAGAGTAAAATGGCAAGCCATCAAGTGGTAGAAGATATTTACATCACATATAACCTACAAAGGGCTCATATACAGAATATAGAAAGAACTTCTCCAAATCAGTAAGAAAAAGATAGACAACCCAATAAATTTAGCTGAAAAATTTAAACAGGCACGTCACATAACACACACACCAGAATGGCTAAAACTAAAACATCTGGCAATACTGAGAACTGGCAAGAATACAGAACAATGGCAACTTTCATACTGCTCGTGTAAGTGTAAATTGGTATAATCACTTTAGAAAACTAGTATCATTTATTATACCAAAGTTGAACATACACTTATTCTATTATCCAGTAATTCCACTCCTAGGTAAATGCTCAAAAGAAATGTGTACATATGTTCACCAAAAGGCATATGCAAGAATGTTCACATCAACATTAAGTATAATAGCTAAAAACTGCAAACAAACCAGCTGTCGGTAGTAGAAAGGATACTTAATTTATAATAATAATGAAGCATGATTTAAGATATATTTACAAGGTGGAATACAACATATTCAATGAGAATGAACTAACATCAGATACATGCAACATCATTAAAATATCAAATAAAAACAATGCTGAACAAAAAAAGCCAAAGGCAAAAGACTAAATACCATATGATTCTATTTACATAAAAATCAAAAACAGATAAAACTAATCCATGGTGCTAGGATGATGTTTACTTTGGAGGAGGAAAAAGCGATTGGGAAGGGGCAAAGAAAGAGTTCTGGGGCATTAGTAATGTTCTATTTCTTTTCCCGAGTGGTGATTACATGGATACATTCACTTCACACAATTCATCATGCTGTAAAATCATAATCATGTAGTTTTCTGTATGTATGTTATATTTGAATTTTTCAAAAAGTAAAAAATAATCAAATGTTGACAAATGAAAGAATGTACTGCTAATCTAGGACAAACTGATCAAAGAGGTTAAATAATTGGAAAGCAGATAAAATGAAAATTAGTACAAGGAAAGAAAAATACACATGTATTTCTTTAGGGTGGGAATATCAACCGTTACACAAGTCTAAATGCAGCATATCCTAAGTAGGAATGAAATAGAAAATGTAGGTAGAATAACTGCTTTGCAAATGAAGAAGGAAATTAATATTAATATGCTGTATTGGACTAGAAAGAAAGTGTAAGAGGAAAAAAAGTGTGGTAGCTCATATGGAAGAGGTCTTGGGCCTTTAAGGCGAGCTTCCTGATAATATCTCAGAGGTAATGGCCCTGCTCTTGCCCTACCATCTATGATCTATTACTTACCTGAACAGAGGCCTCTGGTCAGCTCTCTCTCAACCATCCATGGCTCTTTTCCTTGTTCCAATAAGGAGATCACAGCTGGCTTAGAATTTGAAAGTCCTGCTCACAAGAAAAGACATGGGACATGGTTATGCTGTGGGTGTCCCAGAAATCAGATCAGTTCCTTGGTGATCAAGGAAGAGATGCCACTACAGGAAGGCCCAGAGAAAGATGGAGAAGATGAAGCTTCAGTCACAGCCCACTGGAGCTGCCTATTTCCAACTCTTTCATTCCATTCCAGCTCAAACCACTCCTTGGGGAACAGGGAGTACAAATTCAGCTGGTTACTTGAAGTGAATATTTAAAATGGAGAAGGGAGACATTCCCAAGGGCAGATTTTGAATTTTTGGGGATAGTTATTCTTACCCACTGAAACCAGGTTGCTGAAATTCTCCAACATCACTTCTTTGTATAAATTCATCTGACCAGAGTCCAGACATTCCCATTCCTCCTGAGAGAAGTCTATGGACACATCCCTGAACATCACTGACCCCTGAAACAACAAACATGCTTCACAATGAAGGAGTGAAGAAAAGGATGGTAGTAGAGGAGATGGCAGAAGGCCCTGCAGTAAAGGACAGAGTGGGCTAGGACTCTTATCATATCAGTAGAAGACATATCTCCTGTACACAGACAGATATGTCTAGGAATGTGCAAATAGATGAACTTTTCCACTGATGTGAAGCAGCAAGCATTCAGCTCAATGAGTAAGCTTCTTCTCTATTCCTTTTTTCCCTTTAAGCCCCAAGAGAAGGAAAAATCTGATGGACTTTCAAAAATATTTTATAAGATATTTTGGAGTAACATTTCAGAATGTCAGGGGAAAACAGAACTTTCTAAAAGCTTCCAGGAAAACACAGATCATATAACAATGTTCAGGAATCAGAGTGGAGATGGAATTTTCAACAGCACCATTAAAAATAAGAAAACAAGCAATTACTTTAATATTACAAAGGAAAATAAATTCTGACCTAGAATTCTATGTCCAGTCAAATTACTAAGCTACTATGAAGATTAAATCAAAACAACTCTAGATCTGCAGGGAATGATAAAATTATCTCTGATGTAGCTCTTCTTAGGACGCTACTGGACTATGTGTTCCATCAAAACTAGGGAGTAAATTAGGAAAAAGAAAAGGTGTTATAGTCAGAAACTGGAAACTAACATGAGAATGGTAAACAAAGTCCCAGTATAATTGTAAAAGGCAAGTCCAGCATAGTATCTGGCAGCAGATTTAGAGAGCAGCATCTAGGAACAGAAGAACAGAGGACTATAGGAAAGAGGTCTCCAAGGAAAAATAAGAAGCTAATATATTTGATCACACGGAAAATATTGATAGGCAACTGACAGCAATGTTGGAGAATTTGAAAAAAAAATTAGCAACACATACATGAAACCAGGCAAATGAAGAAATAAGGCAATTTATTCTCAGAAAAATACAAATTGTACTAGAAAGAATCCAGGATTTAGCATACTAATTGGCTTATAGTAACACTAGCTACAAGTCCTAATCACAAGCATAGCAATGATTTTTTTTTTAATTGTGATATAACTTTATTGCACGGTCAGAAAATGAGGACTGTGGTATGGGAAATATCAATCCACATTTATCTACCAGGAAGTCACCAAAAATGTCTATTAAAAAATAGCAATACAGGAATAATAATTTGAAATATAAGAAAAATGCCAAGAGAAACAGCAAAAAGAGTTCAGAGTAGCCACCTAAGGAAATGGGATTGGGTAGTGGCATAATGCCTTGTCATTTTTCACAAGTCTTTTAACAATTCTTGAATTTTTTAAATGCAAAATTGTTCAAGCATTAATTTAAAATATTAGTATTTTAGACAAAAGCATACTTCAAATTTTTTGAAAATTGTACTTCTTTTAAGACTGTTACAAGAATTATTTGCTATTAGCATAAATTCTTTAATTTATATAATTTTATGGTGGCAGAAATTTCTATAATATACATATTACTGAATAAACCTTGTATTTCAGACATTTTGTTAGGTAAAATCCTTAAGATCCTTCCTAGATATGTACTCTCCTCCCCGTACCTTGTCCTATGCATCTCTTCCATTTTGCTCCTCCTTAGTTGCATCTTTTATAACAAAACTATAATCGTAAGTATACTGCTTTCCTGAGTTCTGCGAGTTGTTCTAATGAATTATTGAACCTGAGGGAGAGCCATGGGAACATCTCAATTTGTGGTCAGCTGGGCCTTGGGGATAACCAAGACTTATGGCTGGTGTCTCAAGTAGGGGCAGTCTTGTGGGACTGAGCTCCTTTAACTTGTAGGGTTTGTGCTAACTCTAGGTAGTGTCAGAATTCAATTGAATTGTAGGACACTCATAAGTGTCCAAGAATTGGTTGTTGTTTGGAAAAGGACACATAATACCATCTGATAGGGGAAATGAGGCCAAGTAATGGAGGCCCTTTAGACTCCAGGGTCCAAAGTGGAATGATGAGATTCTTCATGAGAATTTTTGCTATATTCTCTGGAGTTTAGAGGGCACCAAGACTGGTACCTATTCCTCTCCCTGAACCAGGCGTGGACCCAATGAAGGGATAAAAAGACCTCAACAAAGAACTGGATCACAGAATGCCAAAGTATATGTAAGTAGCCATTTCAAGATGTGCTGCCCATATCACAGAAAAAACAATTACAGGTTTCCAATAGGGACTTCTCTGAGAAACCCATAAAAAAACTCTATTAGAAAAGGAGTGTTAAACATCCATCAAGGAAAGAGAGACCAACACCAAAACAAGTCAAGAAAGACTTTCCTTTTCCTTACCTCCTTTTCCCTGCCTCTGTTCTAATCTCATAGGATCCAGAGACTGCCTATTAGGTGGGAGAAAGAGCAGCTCAGGATAAGGAAATTGAGAAGTTTAATATGTCCCCCTTTCACAATGCAAAGTTCTAGCCTGAAGCAAGCCTGAGCTCAGAGAAGAAGCTTTAAATAAAACTTACATATTATTCCACTGAGCTAGGGTTGTAATTAGTAAAATGAGACTGATCTTGTGACTGAAAACCATCAAAGGATACCAAAGAATGATCAAAACAATTGTAGAGCTTGCACAAGTTTTTATCCAGGGCAACAAAAAATTAGCCCACAGAGATGGTTGAGAGTAGAAATTATGATGATTAAAAAAGCAATTTATTTTGCTTACTTAATAAAGAGTCTTGCTTATTTCAAAGTGCTAGTTAGAAGTAGATTTGCTTTTCCAGGTACAAAGTCATATCATGTATTAAAAGTGATAATCTTATATCCTCTTTGGTAATTTTTAACCTATTTTTTTCTTGTGTAAGTGTTTTAGTTAATGTCTCCAAAATAATGTTAAATAACATCAATAGTGCTGTATATCCTTATTTTTTTTACAATGTTAAAATATTTCCTGGATTAAACATTAGGTTAGCTTCTGAGAACAAAATTCATTTTATTCCTTTTAAAATTTAAATTTCACTGCAGTATACTGCTTCCCTAGTAATCCCCTTAATATTGGGCGGCAATCTTCACTGTAGAAATGGTGAGTGTAATTAGAGGCTGATGGGACAGAGATATCAGATACTCTATTTGGGCTTCAGCACTGAAGACAAGATTGAGAGACTCAATCCTCTTATAAAGAAACTCAGATAAAAAGGCCTTACACTGAATAGATTTAAGATTTATTCTTATTCTGATTCTGTTTGCATCTATATCAAACACATACATTTTAAGAATTGAGAGTAAGCCCACTCAGAGTTCCAAATTTATACCTTGAGAAAAAAAGATTCCTATTTTGAGTCCTCTACCCTAATATGGACCCTCTAATTTTAGATAATACTATCATATGGTGAATGGATAACCTTACAATTTTGTGAGTTCCCCAAGATTAGAAGTGCTGAAACACAAATTAAGTAAGGACATTTTTACTACCACTTGGGGGAAGAATCCAAAAACTCTAGTTGCCTGCCATGCCTGCTGCCTCCTCATGAGATGAGGTAAAGTTCTTTTGTTTAATATTGCTTCGACTTGAGCTAAAAGTATCAACTGTAAAAACCAAAAAGAGACTAAGAGGGGAAAAAAAAAAGAACAAGAAATTTTAACCTATGTTTAGTTAGAATCTGAGAAGGAGAAGAAAGAGAAAGAATGAGACATGGGCTCCTTGAAGGGATAATAACTAAGGATTTTCCTGAACTAACAGTAGACCCCTATACACAAATTAAAAGACTCCTACAAACCCCAAGCAGATAAACAAAAAGAGAAGCATACTTATATATCTTACACTAAAATCACAGAGAACCAAAAACAGACAGAAAGTCTTTAAAACAGCCAGAGAAAGAAAAGATAGATTACCTTCAAAGAAGAGCTAAATTAATCAAGACTTTGTGATACTGGCACAGGAATATATAAATAGATCAATGCAACAGAAGAAAGAGCTCATAAATATATCCCTGCACATAGAGACATTGGATATATGTGAAGACCAGTACCAACATATGGTACTGAGAAAATTGGGTATTAATAAGTCGGGAAAAATCTGACTCCTACCTCACAGCTTATACAAAGGCCAGTTACAAGTGGATTATCTAAACAGGAAAGCAAAACTTACAGCTTTCACCATAAGTACAGAGGAATATTTACATGACCTTGGGACAGGTAAGGGTTTCTTAAATAAGATACAACAAAGCACTAACCAGAAAGGAAAAAAATTGATAAACTCAACTTTGTTAAAATTAGAACTTCTGTTCATAAAGTCATCTTAAAGGAAGTGACAAAACAATCTAGATACTAGGAAAATATAATCAATAAAGGCCCCATATCTATATTATATAAATAACTCCTATGAATCAATAAGAGCTATTCCAAGAGAAAAACAGGTAAGGATTTGAATAGACATGTCAAAAAAGACACCCTAATAACCAACAAACATATGGAATGGTGTTTGATCTCATTATTAACCATGGAAATCCAAATTCAAACCTGTGGGGGTGCGGTGTATGTATCAAAATATATATATATATTTTCTTTCTTTCTTTCTTTTTTTTTTTGAGACAGAGTCTCATTCTGTTGCCCAGGCTAGAGTGCTGTGGCATCAGCCTAGTGCATAGCAACCTCAAACTCTTCAGCTCAACCAATCTTCCTGCCTCAGCCTCCTGAGTAGCTGGGACTACAGGTGCACACCACCGTGCCCAGATAAGTTTTTCTATTTTTACTAGAGACAGGATCTTTCTTTTTCTCAGGCTGGTCTTGAACTCCTCAGCTCAAGCCATCCTCCTGCCTTGGCCTCACAGAATGCTAGGATTACAGGTGTGAGCCACCAGGCCTGACCATAAATATATATTTAAATAAGGATTTTAAAGTCTGACACATATGCTCTGAAGAAAAGTATAAACCATAGCTCTCTCATACAAAGAAATATGTATCTTTGAAAAATGGTATTTACCAAGACCATCTGATGACACAGGAGAATATTTATGATACTGTTTAGTGAAAATGTAGGATATAAAATGGTAAATGAAGTAAAATTTGATTTTGGAAAAATAATGAAAATACATTAATATTAGTTATTTGAATGGTCAAATTTTATTTTTTCTTGGTAATTCCATGTTTTTGAAATCTCTAAAATAATCATGCTTTTATTTTAAAATCATATTATATTTAAAAAGAAAAAAATTTAGCAAGCAGAAGTGAAACCATTTTTCAAATAATTGAACATTAGGTATATGGAGGGTATTGGGCTTTAATACCAAGCTCAACAATCCTTTTCTGCAATGGGGAAATTATAGGGACCTATAATCTAATGACATATCTTTATTAAGCAAGAATTTTCAGATAAAAAAGAAGAAACTCCAACACACCTTCGATATTGCTTGTAGAAGTTCATCATGCATTCTTCTCTTCTGAGTTATTCAACTGGAGAACCATGGAAGTGGAAGAGGAAAAAAGTAATTGCGAGATAGCAGGCTTTTCTTAGTACCCAAACGGGTCAGGTCGGAGGTCATCCCCAACCCCATCCCCATTACCCACCACACACAAGGAATGGAGATCAGAGGAGAATGAGGGAGGCATCCTGTCCAATTCATGGAAATCAGGGATAGGCTGAGTTCACTGTCGTCTAGGGCTAGAATCTGATCGGACCTCAAAAAGGTTTCCTAGGGACAGAGTTCTGGAGTCACAAATGTCACAGCTGACAGGAGCCCCACACCCCTACACACAGTGCTACGTACAGTTAGGCACAGTCATTCGTACTTAAACCATGGGGACACACACGGTAATACAGTTACAATCACACATCCATCACGGGACACACAATTAGAGTCGCTGGCACCCTACAGCGTCGCGCACAGTCAAAAGACAGACACACACGGTCACAACCCCACCATGACAGGCATCCCATATCCGCACATAAAACCGTGGTGTCACCTCTTTTTCACAGACAATTCCACAACCTCCCCTCTTCAGGCCCCTCCACCCGCTCAGGCCCCAGGCCCCAGCTCCCCACTGGCCTTGGGTATTCTCACCTAGGGGCTTTCCGGTCTTTCAGGATCGGAACCTACAGACTGAGCCGGTTACCCGGGGAACCAGAATCTCCCACCTCTCTGATCGAACAGTCCCGCCAGGCGTGACGAAACATTCAGGTTCCTGTGAGAAAAGAGGACACCAGGCCCTCTGGGAAATGTGGTCCACAGAAAAACCCAAGCCGATTTCGTCAGCGCCCCACTGTGTCCACCCGAAACAACTGCTCCGGCAACTCTCAACGGCCAGCTGAGGTTCAGAGTTGCGCGTCGCCGTAGCGCCGCGGACCCGGCGCACCCCAGCTCCCTCACATAGGAAACACTGACTGCTTCCGGTCGGAAGTCGAGTCGGGCCGCGAGGCCTTCTGGGAGGTGTTGTGCTCTGGAACGTCGTGGGATCTGAGGGATGGTTTGGTGTTACCGGCGTCTGTCCAGGTCTTATCTCCCGGTCAGCTTCTCCCAGCCTCTCAGAAACTGCGAGCTGGATGCACATTCTGGCGTTTCCAGCAGGTGACGCTGCCGAGTCCCCGTAGCGAGGGGTGAGGGAGGGACTCGTACAGTCTGGACTCTGGACCATACCGGCCGCAGGCGGCTGACGGGACGGAGCCTCTTAGGCCCGGAGTGCCCGGAGTAGCAGCAAGGGGGAGGGCTCGGGGTGCGAGTACGCTACTGGTGAGCTGTTGGAGCAAAAACTGTGGTGGGAGTTAGTGTGGGTGTGTGATTGTGATGCCATGAGTAATTGTGAGGGAGAGATTATGATGTGGATGTTTGTGTAACGGTGATGTTTTTGGTTGTGACTGAGATGAAGTGTGTGATACGTATGTCATTGTGATTAAGGGTGTTGTGTAGTGAGTGTGGGCGTGGTGAAGTGTGCGTGTTTGTGATAAATATAATAGTTCTTTTCTTACTTGAATTGACTTCTCTGTAGCATTTGGTATAGGAGGTAACCGCTTTAAAAAAATTCTATTTTTTAGTGATTCTTCTCTTTTGCCTACCCCTCCTTAGTCTCCTTTGCTGCTTCCCCCGCCCCCCCAACAGTCTTTGGCCCTGTTCTGTAGCTTTCCAGTTTTCCTTGGTGATCTTCTTCAGGTCCATTATTATTTTATGGCTTGCTTCCTTTATTTTGTGTATTAGTTAGCTATTGCCATGATAATAATGATGTTTAACAAATCACTCCTAAACTTAGTGACATACAAGGGCAAGTATTTATTATGTTCATAGGTTTGCAGGTTCCCTGTGTTCAACTGTTCTAGGCTGGGCTTGGCTGAGTGGTTGGGCTGCAGGATGAGTTCAGATCTGCTTGGCATGTGTTCTTTCTGGGGCTCAGGCCAAAACGACAGTAATTACCAGGGCATGTTCTTATAATGGGTCAACAGAACACAGGACAGATCATGCAAACATCCTTAAAACCTCTGCTTCCAAATGGACTAATATTACATTAACCAAAACAAGTCGCATGGCTAAGTTAATATCAATTATACCCACAGGTGGAGGGCAGGGCAAAGTTACCTGGCAATGAGTGTTAATGTATTAGTATAATTCTATTAGAGTGGGGTGAGGAATTCGGACCAAAATTCCAATCTGCCACACTAAGAAACATACCTCTTTATCCTGGTGAGTGCCTTTTAGTCCAAGTTCTCTTTTGTCTGATAATATTGCTTTTCAGGTTTTGTTACTGTATTTGTCAATAATTTAATTTTCTAGCCACTTTCCTATGTCTTTATGTTTCAGATCTGTTTCTTATAAAAGAGCATATTCCTGGGCTTTTTACCCTTTTATCCTGCTTGACTTATTTTAATAGGTGGGTTTACTTCAGTTGCATTTATCATGATTGTTGATAAAATGTTTTATTTTCTATTACTTTGTATTTTTATACCTTTTAAAGGAAATTTTTATTGATATATAGTAGTTGTATATATTATACGTTTTTAATATATATTATAGCTTTGTGCAGGTTCACTTTATCCCTTTTTCTTTCTCTGCTAGTTTGGTTTCTGCTTTTATTCTTGAATTTTTAACATGCATATTTAACAAAATCCAGACATGAGTGAGACTTTAAAACACTTGAACTCCAAACTACACACTAATTTCTATGTTATTGTTGTCTGATGTATTACTTTCTTCTAGTTTTAAATCCCCAAATTAGCAGTAGTAGCTCATTTGTTCTATATACAGTTGTCCCTTGCTTCCAAGGACCCTCCACAGATACTAAAATCCACAGATGCTCAAGTCCCTTATATAAAATGGTACAGTAGTATTTGCACATAACCTACACATACCATATCTTGTCCCACAGGAAAGTTTTCAGGGATAATAAACTGCACAGAACTGTCATAGTCTATGACAATAACACTGCCTTCTGGAATACCTCCTGAAAGACCTGCCTGAGAATGTTTTATAGTTAACGTTGCTCTTGGGCAGACTGGTCTCAAACTCCTGAACTCAAGTGATTCTCCTGCCTTGGCCTCCCAGAGTGCTAGGATTACAGGAATGAGCCACCACACCAGGCTGTATTATCATTTTAAGTATTATAAACTGTACATAATTTTATATGCTACACTTTTATATGACTGGCAACAAAGTAGGTTTGTTTACACCGGCATCGCTACATATATGTGAGTAATGCACTGCAGTAAGAGATGTTACAACGGGGACAAGATATGGAGGTGAAAGACAGTGATATTGGTGATCCTAACACTGTATGGACCTAGACTAATGTGTGCGTTTATGTCTTAGTTTTTAACAAAAAAGTTTAAAAATAAAAAAAAATTTAAATAGAAGAAAGCTTATACAATAAGGAGGTAACAAAGAAAATATTTTTGTACAGCTTTACAGTGTGTGTTTTAGCTATGTTATTACAAAATAGTCAAAAAATTTTTAAAAATTTAAAAATTTGTAAAGTATAAAAGTTACAGTAAGCTAAGGCTAATTTATTATTGAAGAATGGAAAATATATTTTTATAAATTTAGCATAACTTAAGTGTGTATAGTGCTTATAAAGTCTACAGTAGTGTATCATCGTGTCCTAGGCTTTACATTCACTCACTACTCACTCACTCACCCAGTGCTATTTTCAGTCTCGCGGGCACCATTTAGTAAGTGACAGGTATACCACTTTTTATCTTTTATTGTGTATTTTTACTGTACCTTTTCCATGTTTAGATATATTTAGATATACAAATACTTAACAGTGGTGTTACAGTTGCCTACAGTATGCAGTAAAGTAACATGCTGTACAGTTTTGTAGCCTAGGAGCAATAGGCTATACCATATAGCTTAGATGTATAGTAGTCTATACCATCTAGGTTTGTGTAAGTACACTCTATCATGTTTGTACAACAACAAAATTGTTTAATGACACATTTCTTAGAACATATTGCCATCATTAAGTGACGCATGACTGTACAACATAGTTTGTTAGAAGGTGGTAATCGTCATGAAAAAAATGATAACCATATGAGGGGTATTAGGAGTATATCCCAAGCATAGCATTTCTTAAAATTTATTATAATTTAATGTTTTCTATTTTATTATTTCTGTTCTATCATGTAGGGCAAAGATTTACTTTCTTATGAATCTTTTTTTACACTTTGCTCAGTAAAGACTCATAGCAGTTGGTAATTTAATATGTCTTAGCTTACTTAGTAGCCATTTCTTTTACTCATCCAATATAATTATGACATGGATATAATTCTTACTTCAAATGAAAGGTCTTGGAATTCTAAATTGCAGCTCTCTGTACTTCAGTGACCAAGGTACCTTAGATAGGAAATGGAATAGCTGGACTTTTAGTGAAGCTCTCTTTTGCTCCACATCTGGAGTTGCTGCAAATCTTAGTGTTTTTTGACTTAACTTTGTATCTTTCACTGCATTGAGCCTACACCTTTTTACTCATAGAGGATATTTTAAGAGCAGATAGGTGAACATCACTTGTTTCTAGAATCTTGGTGTTTCTGTTGAATACTTGCTTCAGCTTGGGTTGGATTGCCTACTCTTTGAGTTTTCCTCCAGAATCCTGCTAGTCTTTGCATTCAGCATCTCTGGTCAGTGACTTCAGAGAATATGAGTTACAAGCAAGGAAAATTAGTGTTTGGGGATGTTTTAGTTATCTATTATTGTGTAATAAATTACCTCCAAACTTAGTGGCTTAAACAACAGTAAACATTATTTTAAGGTTTCTGTGGGGAGTGACTTAACTGGCTATTTTGGCTTGGGTATCTCATGAAGTTGCAGTCAAGATGTCGTTAAGGCTGCAATCATCAGAAGGCTGGACTGGGGCTGGAGGATTTGTTTCCAAGGATGGCTGGCAAGTTAGTCGATAGGAGGCCCCTCCCTAGGGCTGATTGAATGTCTTCATGGTATGGCAGCTGACTTCTCTCAAAGTACATGATCCAAAAATATTAAAGACAGAAGCCTCAATGTCTTCTATGACTTAACCTTGGAAGTCACACACCATCATTTCTGCAATATTCTATTGGTTATATAGGTCAAATCTATTCAGTGTGCGGTCTACAACAGGCATGAATATCAGAAGCCCATGATCATTGGGGGATTACCACAGGGAGCCAGTGAGTGAATAAGGCATCAGGTAAGTTGAATTTATGTCCTAACCTACAGGTCCTGGCTCCACAAGGATAAAACAGATCTATGGTTTGTGTAGAAAGAAGCCTGAGGAACAGAATCTATCATGGAAGGAGACCTTCTGACCTGAGACCTGCCTCCGAGGCTGGAGAGTCCTGGGAAAGAGTGGATCCCTGGAGTTGCTACACCTGCAGTTTATCTTGACGCTTCTATCCAGAGCGGGAAAGGTGTGAATGACTTCTCAACCTTCAGAGATCAGCAATAGCTGTGTGACCATGGAGCATTTGACCCAGATATTGGAAAGGAGAGGTGAGGTGGCTCAGAGGTGGGCAGAGCTTAGGAGAAAAGGCTGTATGTTCAGGGACAATGTAAAAGAGTTAAGAAATTCAGTACTCATAGCAAGAAAGTTCACATGGGTGTTATTGACTGTGCGAGGTAGATATTTCTTTTTTATTTTATTCACTTGACTGTTTGACTTTTTAAAATAAACTTTTAGATATTTCTATTTTTTTAAAGGCACATTTAAATATATTTTTAAATGCTGTTATTAATATATAACTACAAACAAAAGTTTCTTATCCCATGCCTCCTCATCCTCTACTTTCATTCCCCAGAGGCAACCACTTTGAACTTTTTTGTCTGGATATTCTGGTATTCAACGCCATTTTTCTGAATAACATCCTTATATTGCTAATGCTTGATTTCTCAGGTTTAGATATTTTCTGTTGTTTTTTGACAAGGTAAGGATTTAGCTCTCTTTAACTACCTAACTCCTTCCTTGTCACCTGCACACCAATACACTCGACTCTTTGTTCTTCTTTCTGATATGGTTTATTGGAGGTTGAAAGTTGTCAAGATCTGTTAGGCATTTTCTTTTGGGGTAGTCAATTTTCCCAGCAAGAAGTTCTAAATGTTGCTTGAGGAGAGTATAAGCCGGAAATCCTGCATTTTGGGAGGCAAACAAAGGAAGTGGATGGGGGAGGGGGCAACTTATCTTACAGTATGAGAACTTTCACTTCATTCTTTTTTGTCTACATTGCTTTGGCCCCACTTTTATCTGGGTCTGGTATGCCTGAATCCAGAGCCTATCTCATTCAGTATATCTAGAGAAAAAAATCTCTAATTTTCTGTTGCCATTGTGAGGGAAATATCACCATACTATGTGAGGTGAAAAAAGGCATCATGTGGTCTTAGCATCTTTTTATAACATTTTACATTCAGTTCCCTGTTTTTCAGCCCT